>NW_027531987.1:78668-173427 GCF_008692635.1 Crocuta crocuta
GGGGCTCGATGAGATCATGACCTGAACTGAAATAGATGCTTAACCAACTGAGCCACCCAGGTGCCCCAAAACAACAATATTTAGACCTTTACTCTTGAGGCTGTGTCTTGGGAAAAAAAAAACTAGTGAAAATATAAGTCCAAAATTAGAAGGACCAGTGAGGGCAGGTTTGATTCTGTTGACCATGATGGGGAGTCAAGAGCCCAGAAGAGCAGTAAGAGACTCAAGATCGGATTCAGAAATGATTTGCCCAGTTGGCATCATGTCTAGATTTTGTTCAAACACCCAATGTTTTGACCAGTGTCTTTTTTATTTTATAAATGCTCCCATAAAAAATGT
Organism: Crocuta crocuta; assembly: GCF_008692635.1. Classification (NCBI taxonomy): domain Eukaryota; kingdom Metazoa; phylum Chordata; class Mammalia; order Carnivora; family Hyaenidae; genus Crocuta; species Crocuta crocuta. The sequence goes on from NW_027531987.1 coordinate 79,008, forward strand.
GCTTAATGAGGAACACAGATGCACTTTGGTGAGAGAGAATTAAAATAGGCTATATAAAATTATCCAAGTCGGTCTGGAAAGTATTCTACAATTAATAACTGGATTCGGAATCCAAAAGCCCAGTTTAACCATTTACATCTATGTAATTAGAGAAAACTACCTTACCTCCCTAGACTTGTTTTCTTATTTTGAAATTAGCAAAGTTGAGGGGTACCCTGGATGGCTCACTGAGTTAAGTGCCTGACTTTGGGTCAGGTCATGATCTCATGGCTCGTGAGTTTGAGCCCCGCTTCGGGTTCTATGCTGACAGCTTGGAGCCTGCTTGGCATTTGGTGACTGCCCCTTTCCTGCTCGTGCTCTGTCTCTGTCTCTGTCTCTCTTTCTCTCAAAAATAATAAACGTTAAGGGGCGCCTGGGTGGCTTAGTCGGTTAAGCGACTTTCGCTTAGGTCATGATCTCGTGGTTCGTGGGTTCGAGCCCCGCGTCGGGCTCTGTGCTGACTGCCAGCTCAGAGCCTGGAGCCTATTTCAGAGTCTGTATCTCCCTCTCTCTCTGACCCTCCCCTGCTTACGCTCTCTCTCTCTCTCTCTTTCTCTCCTAGAAATAAATTTTAAAAATTAAAAAAAATAATAAACGTTAAGAAAATATTAATTAAAAAATAAAATTAGCAAAGTTGAATAACAATTTNTGATTCCCTTTCACTGAAAATCCAGTATATACACAGTCATGAAGACTAAAGATAGGTCTGTTGAAGTAAAGCAGACATAGGTCAGATAACCCATTATAGAATTCCCATGTGGAGTCTCTTAGAAATTGATTACTTAAGCTGTACTTAGAAAAGTAATATTGTCACTGATGTTAATGTAATTCTTCAAATCCTGATGAGATGTATGCTGGCTGCCTTGTTAATCCCCCCATTGCTATATATTAACTCTAAACAGATGTAGAAGATATTAATTTCTGATATGTAGACCAATAATTCATTTTTCAACAATTATTTATTAGATGCCAAATGGTCACTGTCTGCAGATATTTGAATTTAGAAGGAGGAACTCGCGGGGCGCCTGGGTGGCTTAGTCGGTTAAGCGACTTTCGCTTAGGTCNAGTGAATTAACATAAAATACATTGATTCAGTGAAAGAGCAGAGTTAATCAAGACTGGTGTACCTAACGAAGTGTTCAAGGAGAGGGTGGTTTTGATATTTAGTCTTAAAGAGTATGTATGCCACATTTAAGTGGGGAGAGTACATAGCATATTCCCTGGGAGCTGAGAGCCAAAGGGCATACATACCTTCTCTGGGAAAGTGAGCCTATCAATCTGAATACCGTAGAAGCTTTCTCTGGGGAAGGGTGGGGAGGCGGGGGGGAGGGAGAAAGTGTAAAAGATCTATGGGATCCAGTTCTGAAGACTGGCTGGATATATCAGCTAAAGAGTTGGATGGCCCCTGTATCCATGTTATATTTGCTCCTGTAATGTACAAACATAACACATTTTCTTTGATAGAACGGTTTCCAAGTGTTTGTCTATAGTTTAAGCTTTTTAAAGAATCTCTACTGCTTTGCCTTAGTCACAAAAAGAAAGTTTAGAAATCTTGACATTGTGCCCTTTTTGTAGAAAAGAAATAAGGCCGAAAGGTTAACACAACTGGCTGAGTCCAATCCATTAAACACAGAACTCCAACACATTGTATGTAACATTTTTTGTAACACAGAAATCTGCCAGCTATTGTCANAAATTTCAAGAAACAGTTTATGAAATAAAATCAAATTGGAACCCTAGAAATATGTAATAATATTTCTAGATAGGGATACTAAAGCAAAATGGCTATACAGTTGGTCAAATTACCAAAAGAAATTGAAGTTAATGAGAAGAGCAATAATAAAGTAGACAGCAGGCCCTCTGTCTCTTCCCAGGTTCCTGGGCTGGCAGTGAATTTTCCACGGTCTTTATGGTAGGTAGTTAGCTAGGTCAATGGTTTAGAGTTTATNTAATAAAGTAGATAGCAGGCCCTCTGTCTCTTCCCAGGTTCCTGGGCTGGTAGTGAATTTTCCATGGTCTTTATGGTAGGTAGTTAGCTAGGTCAATGGTTTAGAGTTTATNTTTTTTTTTTTAAACTTACTTTTACTTAGATGCTATTTATTCCTTCCAACAAGAGTACGTGGTGTAGGCATCATGATTCTCATTTTGTAAATGAGAAAACTTAAACCAGTTCCAAAGTGGTGGTAGAGACAAGACTTAAAATAAGCTTTATGGAAGGGATGAAATACGGAGTATAAAATGTTGCTGTTTAACTCTCATTTCATAAGCTTTTACAGGCTCTTCCATGATGCGGAAGTTTACTGTAACGGAATTACCTTAACACTGTATGAGGAGCTAGTGAGGTTGAATTTGATTTTCTGGGGGTAGGGTGGTTCTGAACTGTTTTTGTTTTTTGTTTGTTTGTTTAAGGACACCTGCTAATGCCAAACTATTTCAAAGACCTTCTAGGTAAAGATAGTGTAGAGGTAGGTTTTGTTTTCTTTTTTGAAAAACTCTTTCTCCAAACAATAAAGAAAAAAAGTGAATGAAAAATAAAGCTATCAATGAAATAAGGAGACTGATGACAGATAAGATTCCTCTCTGAATCCGCAACCCTACGGTTTGATGGATACTGCCACTAAATGTTGAGAAATCTGAAATGGAGGGGGAGGGTGAGAGCCTACATTCTTCAAGCTCATTAAAGTGTAGCAGGATTCTCACACAGAGAGCCGTGACACAGAGACTTTTCTTTCCAGGAAGCAACTTTATTCCACTGGCACCACTCATTTGGGTTTGTACCCGAAGAACTGAGCCCCCAATACCACATGGCGTAGTTCTTTTGAAATATATTTCCCACTTCTTTGTCTCCCACATATAGTAACACACAAACATGTAGTCTGAAGTCATATTAAGTGACAACATGTTAAGTGGTTTCATGTTACAAGGTTGTGAGGGTTCACATATAATGAGGTTGCTTTGAGAGTTTTTTTTTTTTTCCTTAGGGAGGGGACCCTACCACAGAAGAACAATTTTTTTCAAAAGCCCACTGTGAAGGGGATTGCCAAGGAGAGCAATAGAGTCAAAGAAGGAGGGAAATACTTGAAGCTAAGAGTGGGCCACATAGCTCCTGAATGTTGAAAAGGAAGGGGAAATGTTTCCAGAGTTACCAATATTCAGAAAATTCAGAAAGCTTTACTGGATAGGAATATTTTCTTGAGTGATAAACTGTTGATTAACAGGGAGACTTCAAAACCTAAAGTTGTTAGTAGTTACAGTTCCATTTATAAAGCAAGAATAAGTAAGCACATTGTATGTTTTTTTCAGTAATTTGTTACTGGAGACTCACTGTCCTTTCCATGGCATGAGCTCACTGGTTTGTAGCTGGTTGGCTAGGAAGCTGTAAGGTCGCCCAGACATGAAGAAAGCTTAAGCTTTGTTTAAGGTCAGAGTCAGCATTTCAGGGGGAATCAGTACATTTTACACTTTGGTCACGTGATTGGGAGTGTTTGGTCTAGGGGTGTATTCAAATTGTGGTCTCCACTTTGCTTTTTATTTAACACCAGTTTAAAAAAGTGACAGATTTGGCAAAAAGTGTTATGGAGGTAATATAATCCACACAAACCTATTTGGTGTTACTTCCCTCTGAATGGCGCTCCCCTCGATTCCTGCCTTTGGTTTCTGACATTTGGTTCAGTAAGTGATTTACTCAGTACATGAATAGTGAGTAATAAAAGTGAGTAATAAATAATTTAAAAAATGAACCAACATAGGATCCATTGGAAAGGTTTACAAAAGGAAAGGAACAAAGCCAAAAGCAAATGAAGAAAATACCACACAAAAGGAATGGACCAAGGAAACAGAAGACTTTTCTCTCCTCTTTCTTTTCTTTCAGAGACTTTTCTCTCCCTCTTTCTCTCTCTCTTCCTTTCTGGATCTACAAAGTTATAAAGGCTTAACTAGATAATAAAAGACAAGAGTATTAAATGAAGTAGTGGCAGGACTCAGGTATTAAAGGGAAGCAAAATATAAAAGCATTATAAAGATCAAATCAATATAAGAAGAAACAAAAATAGAATAAAAAAATACAGAGAAATAGTGAACAAGCCTAATGAAATAATACACAATAAAATGAAAAAACCCTACAAAAATAATTAGTAAGAATCATAAACAAGGAGTTTGAATAGATCTTATGTGATGTTCCTGAAGAATTGTCCCATTCAAAATGCTAATAGCACCGACTCTGAGAGGTGCTAGAGCTGACGTAGAGCTTTGAGCCTGAAGTCAGACTGCCTGTAAGTGTCCACGTGACTTCTGACCCTCATCATTGCCACTCTCCCCCAACTTAAAATGTAAAAGGAGAAAGTCAAAGATGCATCTATTTGATGATCTCTATTTTCTTTGTGGATTTGGATTTGATACCTACTAAGATGACATGTGGGATTGGAGGACTGAAAATAGTATCAAAGGCTTAGCCTAATCATTTTAGAGGAGGAGAAATAAATTCAATATTCAATCATATTTATTTATTTAGGGTTGAGGAACATTATTTTGTGATTATGATTTTTACTAGTAGTTTTTAATATCTGTTGGGGAGGAGTAAGTTAGCTGAAGGTAGAGGTACCTTGATCTGAGGTAGAGGTTTTATATGACACATAGAAAGAAGGACAAAAGAGAAGAGAGTTGGAATGGCAAATAAGTCAGATGTCAATTGCTAATCTATTGTCTAATGATTTAAACTTTTTAGTAGCTCTTTTGATACTGTGGACTTTCATTCTGATTCTGATTGGGCCTCATTATCAAAGGAAATTCATTTTATGCTCACTGAGCACGTACTTGCTGAGCATTGAAAAGCATGGGGCTAAGACCTTCCTCATTCTCCCCATCTTTTGATTTTTAATTTTTTTAATGTTTATTTTTTGAGAGAGAGACAGAGCTCGAACAGGGGAGGGGCAAAGAGAGAGAGACACACAGAATCTGAAGCAGGCTCCAGGCTCTGAGCTGTCAGGACAGAGCCCATACAGGTCTCAAACTTGGAAAGGGCGAGATCATGACCTGAGCCGAAGATGGCACTTAACTGACTGAGCCACCCAGGTGCATTGCACCCTATTCTCCCCATCTTAAATGAGGAAGCACCCAAACTACCTCATTTCCAAACCTGATCCCTCTTTTTGTGATCTTTGTCACATGATTATATTCTCCCATGTGCTGACTTCATTAATTCTTCCTCCTTTGTTATCATGAGGTCTTTTACACATAGAAACGTTCTCAGGTCTTTGTATTCCTAATCTTCTATCACTCTTTAATACCATCTATCACTCTTTAATACCATCTCTTTTTTGAATTATAATCTCTTTTCTTTCCCCAAGTTCATTTGCAACTTCTTGAGAAGGTCCAACATGGACTTAAAGGCCCAGCTGAAGTATAACTGCTTCTCTAAATGCTTCCCTGATCCCCACTCAGAATTGTGCCCCACCTGGGAGCGCTTGGGTGGCTCAGTCTGTTAAGCATCTGGCTCTTGATTTTGGCTCAAAATCAATCTCATGATTGGTGAGATTGAACCTCATATCAGGCTCTGTGCTGACAGTGCTAGCAGCCTGCCTGAGGTGCTAGCAGCCTGCCTGAGATTTTGTCTCTGCCTCTCTCTCTGCCTCTCCCTTGCTCATCTTGTCTCTCGGTCTCTCAAAATAAATGAATAAACTTTAAAAAAAAAAAAAAAAGAATTTTGCCACACCTAGAAAATTACCTTTTAGATAAGTTACTGAGTGATTGTATTTGAATTTAGTAAAGAAAAATTCTTTTCTTTCTACCTCTCCTGATGGTCAGAAAAATAATTTACTATCATACAAAGTTAGAATAAAGTAGTAATAGAAGTGCAAATGTCAGGAAGGAACAATTAGTTCTGACAAAGGTAATCTAGGAAGGCTCCTTTTAAGAAGATGAATTTGAACTGTGCCTGGAAGATGAATAAAATGTTGATGACAGAGAAGGTGGGGAGCAGAGGAAAGCAAGACAGTTTGAACAAGATTAAAATATGGCATCCATAACTAATTTTGTATATTTAAAGATAAAATATTCAGGGGTGCCTGGATGGCTCAGTCATTTGAGCAATCAACGTTTTATTTCTGCTCAAATCATGATCTCAGGGTCATAAGATTGAGTCCTGCATTGGGCTTTGTGCTGAGCATGGAGCCCGCTTAAGAGTCTCTCTCTCCTCTCTCTGTCCTTTCCCCACTTGTACTCTCCCTCTGCCTAAAAAATAAATAAATAATAAAAAACAACAAGATAAAATATTTAAATACATTACATTTTCACAGTATTATATGGTCTATAATATTTTTTAAAATACTACCATACATAGATTTGTTGTAGTTAGTCATAACTTACACACTAGTGGCCAGTTAATGTTTGAAGTATTCTTTTCTTTTTCCTTTTTTAGCTGCTTGGTGAATAACTTTATTACTGTCTTTATCTGAAAAGTCCTCATAGAACATTGTGGTTAACTGTATTATGTCAGGCCAACCTCCACACTCAACTTTGGGAGTTCATGAGCATGAGCTGCACAAACTATTATTCTCCTTTACAGACAGAAGCAATCTGACAAATGAGATCTGTGTTGGTTCCATGAACTTGCCGGAGACCGAAACTGCACAGGTCATCCCTGATGGCAAGGCCCAGGGAAAAACCTGTGGGAAAGGACTTCACAGGTCATCCCTGATGGCAAGGCCCAGGGAAAAGACTGCAAAGCAGTCAGAAGAACCCCCAGAAGAATTCTTCTTCTCTACTTTGTCTGTACCTTTTACTCTCACTTCTGCTGTTAATCTATTCTAGGGTTAATATGAAACCAGAATCGCCCAAAGTTCCCCCCTTCCTCCAAAATGGAATGTACCTAAATATCATGTCCGCCCCCTCAATCAAATGTTGTCTAATGAATATAGTAGCAGTTAGCAAAATTGGAGCTTCTGGCTGACCCTGTAAAGTTTTATTTTTTAATTCATTAAACTTTATTTAATGGATTCTACTTCTGTGCTACACCCTTCTAGGGGTCAAGAAATAAGACAGACAAGGTTCCTGCTTTCACAGGACTTAGATCCTAAGGTAGCCCAAAACATCCAGTGTTCAGGAATTCTAATTAACATTTCTAATTGCTATCATGGTTTTCCATGTGGTTGTTGAAAAACCAAACAAAATTTGGTTTGGGTATGTGCTTTTTTCTTGAAAACTTTAATACATTACCAAAACACACTCGCTAAAGCAACTTGTTTATTCTTGGCTGAGAAATTGGTTATTCTTATCAAATAAATAGAGATTTACCTTCATTTTGTATAAATTGCACATTTTCAACAAATACCAATCAGTGTTTATGGAAAACTTTGTTCCAAATAGGTGCAACCTACGTTGCCAAAATAATTGCAGTCTCAGAAAGTATAAATTAAACAATAATAATGATAATACATATGTAACACACTTGTATATGCAACATCCTATCCTAAGAAAAGAGAGAATTCATGGGGCACCTGGGTGGCTCAATCAGTTGGGGATCTGCCTTCGGCTCAGGTTATGATCTCATGGTCTGTGAGTTCAAGCCCCATGTCAGGCTCTGCTCACAGTCTGAATCCTGCTTCAGATTCTGTGTCTCCCTCCCTCTCTCTCTCTCTGTCCTTCCTGTGCTCACGCTCTGTCGCTCTCGAGAATAGAATCAACATTAAAAATAAATAAATAAATAAATAAGAGAGAATTCAAAAGTAGTGAAAGAAAATTTTCTGTACTAAAAACACTTGTACTTAAGGTGGGTTGGGGATCCTCTTCAGGCTCATGTCTACCAACTCACCAAGCTTTTGATCCCTTCATCAACAATATCTTAAAATTTAGCGCTAATATGTTTAGAACATCACCTTTCTAAAGTCATGTCACCTGGATCATAGCATCTGCGAGTATCTTCTTCCCTTCAGTAGATTGCCTTTTTCTTTTGTTAATAGTTTGCTTTGCTGTGCAAAAGCCTTTTTTAATGTTGGTGTAGTCCCAATAGTTTATTTTTGCTTTTGTTTCCCTTGTGTGAGAACTATCTAGAAAAATGTTGATAATGTTTGTAGCTAAGATACTACTGCCTGTGTTTTCTTTCAGGTGTTTTATGGTTTCATATCTCATATTTAGGTTTTAATCCATTTTGAGTTTATTTTGGGGTATGATGTAAGAAAGTGGTCAAGTTTTATTCTTTTGCATGTAGCTGTTCAGTTTTCCCAGCACCATTTTTTGAAGAGAATGTCTTTTCATCATTGCATTTTCTTGCCTCCTTTGTCATAGATTAATTGACCATATAATCATGGGGTTATTTCTGGGCTTTCTACTCTGTTCTGTTGATCTATGTGTCTATTTTTTTGTCCCAGTACCATACTATTTCGATTACTGAAGCAGTGTGTATATCTTGAAATCTGGGATTGTGTTACCCCTATCTTTTTCTTCCTTAAGATTGTTTTGGCTTTTCAAGATATTTTGTGGTTTCATAGACATTTTAGGATTATTTGTTCCAGGCCTGTGAAAGATAATATTCGTACTTTTGTAGGGATTACATTGAATCTGCAGATTGCTTTGGATATTATGTACATTTAACAATATTCTTAGGATGACTTTCATTTAATAACCACATGGCTGAGTATGAGATTTTTGTCCCTGTCCTGGGAGCTGTTAATGGGGCAGGGCTCAGATCCCTTCCCACTCTCTCAAGCTGTGCTTTCTGTGTTTGCACAATAGGTTGAATAAAAGCAATAGTTGAGTCTTCTAATCCACCGTTGCTGAATTGCCATTGGCACTCATTAATTCTCCTTCTTAGATTTTTCTGCTAATGCAGATATTTCCCCATACATCTCTTTTAATAGGTATTTTAACAGAAACTATGAATAGAAGTCCAACCAAAGACTTCATCTTCTGCTGCCATTCTTCATTCTAGTTTGTTCAATGATTGATTGTTTTTGAGAGGATGGTGAAGAAGTTCCTCAAAAGACTTACTTATTTTTTTTAATGTTTATTTGCTTTTGAGAGAGAGAGAGATAGTGTGTGAGCAGGGGAGGGATAGAGACAGAGTATGAGTAGGGGAAGGGCAGAGACAGAGAGAGAGGGAGGGAGGAGAGGAGACACAGAATCTAAAGCAGGCTCCAGGCTCTGAGCTGTCAGCACAGAGCCTGACACGGGGCTTGAACCATGAGATCAAGATCTGAGCTGAAGTCGGACACATAACTGACTGAGCCATCCAGGCACCCCAAGGCTGACTTCTTTAAAGACATAGGATATTATAAACTTTTCTACAATGTAAACTTGTCAAAACCCCAACTGAGCAGACTGCTTTCTATTTTTAACTTAGTGTTTTTTTTTTTGAGAAAATCCTTCATGTGTTTGCTTAATTGTGATCTCTGATTCTATTAATATTTATTGGCAGTTGTTATGTCCAAACCACCATGATTAAAGCAATCTTCTAGTGACTTCTCTACTGAGCTATGACTTCTCATTATCAACTGCTTAGTTTCTTTTTTAAATTGTGTATACTGCTCACTCGTGCACACGATCTCTCTCGCTCCCTTTTCTTTTTTATTCCTAACTCTCTATCCCTAGCTCTACTTCTCTCCTTCCTTCTTTCCCTCCCCTCAAACTTCTGTTCCTTTTTTCTTTCTACAAAGTTACTTCCCACTGCTCCAAGCTTCTCTTTGCTTGTAGGATGACACACGTAAAGGTGTGAGGCAGCTTGCCAGCATCTTGTAGCTAGACTGTTTTCCACCTAGTGGATAATCATTATCATTTAGGGAACCCTACTCGGGTGACATCTCCTTCTCCCTCCAACTCCCCGTTTCATCAGGAGAGAATTACCACCACACTCATACTCAATCATAAATATTATCGCCACAGAATGTATTTAACTGCCACATGACTTATTTTCCAATTTCAGAATGTCTCTTTAGAAATTTCTATTTTGTAAATAAGTTCTTCATAGAGCTTTAGTTAGTTCATATCACAATTGAAGAAAACAGAAGCAAAAAGTAATTATTTGGCATGATGATCACCTTTCCCTGTCATCTGCATTACATGAGCTCCCTGGTTGATTTTTATGTACATTAAATGCTGAGACTTAACTGAGTTACGTATTCTTATGGAAAAGGTATAATCAGGTAATAAAACTTAAGTGCCTTACCCCTTTATTCTTCTCTGTATTTCAGAAGATGTTCTTCTTCAGTCTTTTTAACTGCTTGACCAAAGAGTAAAAATCAAACAACCTGTTAGAATCTTCTACTTGAATTTCAGACCATTTCGTAGATGAAAATTGATTTGAATCTAATAGAATGACTATTACATAATTTTCTGATTCTTTTCTTATGTGTTTAGTCCCAATTACACTTAGATACATCTAAGACCTCATAACAAAGCACATATAATTATCTGTCCTGCCATGAAGTCTTTAAATTCATATTCTAGATAGTTATGTGAGCAGTACAATTAATCTAACCATACTTGTGGAACACTGAAACAATTAGGTTAATAAGGAGGAAAAAAAGCAAACTTGGTGAAGAAGAAAATTGGATAAGCTCATTTGACATTTGCAAATAAAACCACAGGGAAACTTAATAGACCCTTTTATATATTTTAGAAAGATAAATCCAGATTAGTCCCAAATTATCAGTCATATTCAAAAGAGTGAGATGCCATTTACAATTTAATAACTTTGAATACCATTATTTTATAATTCATTATCATTTAGGTTCAAAGCAAAGCTGGTGTTCTCCCTGAATTCTTTTGATAAAGAAATGTCAAGTAAATTGATGAAACAACCAAGAACAACTTATTTTCAAGCATATTTAAACATTCCAAGCAGCTATTTACATGAAAGCAAGTAATACACAAATTATACACTAAATATTGTTAGGGAGCAAGAATTCCTGTCCCTTCAAAGGTCTTTCCAGCTGGACTAAGAATCAGATTAACATGAGATAGATTAACAGGAGAAAATAAAATTTAATAGGTGTACATATGGTGAATCCACATAGACAGAGAAATTCCAGAGACAGGCAAAGTGAGGTATAGAAGTCATTTTAAACTAAGACAAAAGCGTTAAGGATCTGGGATTTCAGAGTAAAATAATATACTTTTTAGGGCAACAATAAGAGCAGATGTTTGGCAATTAGATGTTTGCCCTGTCATACAGATGGGTCACTCAGATAAAATGTATCTCCATTAATAACCCTTGTTCTGGGAAAGACCCTCCCCCCCTTCCCCAGTTTAGATTCTTCTATGTGGTTAGGAGGGAGATAAAAGTTTCTCTGGAGCCCACAGGATCCCAAGTGCCTTCAGCTCAAAATAATCTTTGTGCCAAAGTGGCACATTCTGGGGAGTGGTAGTTCAGGGAGCGGTCCTGAACCCCTTCAATACTCTCTGTCCTTAACTGTGCAACAAGAGAGATTCTTCTAGAAAGGAAATCCAGTTCCAGTTGTTAGTTCGTCAAGAATTTGGTTTCAGGGTGTGGTTGGTATATAGTAGAAAGAATATCTATCTTCAGCTATTCCCCAATTTGCTGAATTACAAAGGACCAGCTTTTTGATAGATTATTGGGGGTTACTCTGTCAAGACACTGAAAGTCAATTTTGATCCGTATGTAGACAATTTTAGCCCTTTTGGCCAGTATGTCTTCCTCTCTTTCTTAAGCTTCTTTTTACATGCATTTTATTCACCTATTGTATGTATTCTTTTGACACATATGTGTTGAGTCAAGAAAGATTGAACCTGAGAGCTAGTACCTTGATCCAAGATTACATGTCTAAAATCCACAATTTATTTTTTTAATTAAAAATGTTTTAATGATTTATTTATTTCTGAGAGAGAGAGAGAGAGCAAGCAGGGGAGGGTCAGAGAGAGAGGGAGATACAGAATCCGAAACAGCCTCCAAGGCTCTGAGCTAGCTGTCAGCACAGAGCCTGACATGGGGCTCAAACCCACGCACTGTGAGATCATGACCTGAGCTGAAGTCAGACACTTAACCGACTGAGCCACCCAGGTGCCCCTAAAATCCACAATTTAAAAAGAAGAAGAAGATAATGTTCAGAAATTTTAAGGATTTTTTAAGAGAAAATACTAAAAAAGGCAAAAATCCAATGAAGAAAGTCTCAAAGGAATAAATAGGAAGATGGCAGGAAAGAAAGCAAAAATAGCCAATGAACATATGAAGAGATTATTAACTTTGCTAACTATCAGGGAAATAAAAATATAAGCTAAAAGGTTAGCTAAAAGGTTTTCATCCAATTTATAAAAATTATGAAATTTGACATTACCAACTATTGTGAAGATTTTGAGAAACAAGAGTGCATACTTATTACTGGTAGGGGTACACATTCAGAAAAACACTCTGGAAAGTATTTTTTATAATATTTGTGAAAGATACTCACAAAAATGCAAGTTCCACAAAAGAGCAATTTCAGTGCTGTATATATTTTACATCAATGTCTTACGCATATGCAGAATGAGACCATGAAATTACATTGTAAAGAAAATTAAAAATAAGAGGTTTAATTTTCCATGTAGAAAATAAAGGAAAAACAGTTCTTCCTTTCCTTAGAATATTTACTTTAACTGATAAGTTCTTTCACTGTCTCTTTGAATTGTATGCCAGTCTTCTTAGAAGCCATATAAGGCTCTTGCCAGATTTATGACCCAGGAATGTCTTTGTGAAAGGCCTGGGACCCATCTCTTACAAGGGAAGTAGTGCCCCTATTTCCCAGTCTCTGTTGGGAGGATAGCCTAATTTTTGTCGGCACCTTGCTTCAAGGGGCAAACTACTTGCTACCATAAATACAGTTGTTTATTTTTCCTTTGTAAAAAAACAAATCAACATGAATGGTAAGCCTGACTTCCAGGTGAATTTAGGATGAACCATGTCTGTTAAAGGATGTTGTCAAGGTCTTACCTGAGGACTACTTACTGTTGACCATAAGAACACCCGTAATAGATTGTGTCTGGTTCGTTGCAGCAAAGGGTGATGTTTCCTTTGGTCTTTGTAATCTCTTAACAGGTTCTCCGTGATATCCATCACATTCTGGTTTAATGTTTATTCAGTGATAAAACTGTTTTGTGTCTCTACTACCATTGTGGAGAGGTTTCATGGTTTGGGAGAAGGTTTTGTTTTTAATTATATTGACCCAACAATGCTTATTACATCATTCTTTGTAATAGTGAAAAATGAAAGTATTTTGAATATCCATTTGTAGAAGAATGAATAAAGTATTACATAAGAATGTAATGGGCTAATATACAGCAGTTAAATAAACAATGAGCACAATTTTAACCCAATACCTTGTTGCTAATAAGATATTAACAGGACATATGTCACTCAGCATAATAACTTCTAGAAGTAAAAGCATATTTTCTGGTCCTCATATGGAATTATTCTCCCAAATGTTTTTCACCTCTACTCAGAAACTCTTATCTGGTGTTGTTTATAATTCTTGTAGTTCTTTCAAAAGAAATTGGTGGTGGTGCATTTTTAGAAGAATTAAGGTATCAACAGAGTATATTTTCATGTATGATCCTAAATATACTACTATGTTATCATAAGAACTTCTTGGAAACTGAAAAACAAGGATTTTTTTTACACAGTTAGATATAAAAGTTAATTTAAAAAACTTTGTTCTAAGGATATAGGACTTTGAAAAATATTTTCCATCTATTCAGCAACACGTACTCCGCTCTTGCAAGTGTCACACATTCTGCATCTGCATATGTATGCATCTGCTCACAGAGATGTAAATAAGGGAAACAGTTCTGGAATCCACAGTTGAGAGTCCACTGAGATGATTCATATTTAAAAGGAAGATGGTCCCTTTGATAATCATCCTTGAGTATCAGCCAGAAATCTATACAGCTAGTAGTAAGGAGATGGGTTGCATATAATTACAGAGAAATGAATCAGAAAACACTCAGGCAAGGAACTTCATGCTCTGGAAAGGTGACCGTCACCAGGCTTTATCTGGAGTACAACCATTTGGAGATTTATATGACTGACAGACAGTAGCTGTGTGTGGCTAAGACTACTCTATCAATTTTCACAATGTATGAAACACCAAGCCAGTTTCTACCTTGTGTGGTAAGATGTAGGAATGTCAGAGCCAGCTAACATAATGAGAAAAATTTCACTGAAAATATGACTGGCTAGAGCCTGAAACAAATAAAAGCTTAAAGGGATCTCAGAGCTATAGAAAGTAGTAGAGAAGCAGTGATATCTTTCTCCTGACAAGTGGCATGGCCTCATCATTTTTCTATGAAGATGTCAAAAGAGGCTGTCTGATGATTTGAATACAGATAGATTGTGGTCTGGGGCGATGTTCAACTGAGTGTCTCTGGCAAATTAATATTTAAATAAAGTTTTCCCTGACATTGGAAAAAAAAAGTGTATCTTTCTAAAAGGCAAATCTCATCAGTGTGGACACAACCAAAAATAATTCCATAGGGCCAAGAACTGATTCTTTTTTCTGGGTTATTAATATAATTCTTGATCTGTTTAGATACAAACTGTATCCTCCAATATTAAATTTAGGAAACACTGTATCCTCCAGTATTAAATTTAGGGAAAACTGTATCTTCCAATATTAAATTTAGGAAAATGAAAATTATGAAGGAAAATTTATCTTGGAGATTTCCATCCTTCCTTTCCATATCCCTTTGGGAGACATTTCTTGACCATCAGGATCTGAGGATCTGATTTTGTTTCCTCCTCTGAAACCACTCATTCATTTCCTGTTGAGCATTTGTATTCACATGCTCTCTTCTTCTAGGATTTCTTTCATGGTAAAAAATATTATCTAAATATGGAGTGAAAAACAATCAAGTTATGGAATTTCAATGTTAACAGGCAGCATTGTTTTGGTACCACTAAAATTCTACTCAGCCAATTGCAGGTTCACTTATGTCTAATTCAGAATCTTTATTCGTTTAATAAAACTCAATTACCTTGATTAATGCTCCTTATCTATTGCCAATTACCACTAAATCTAACTCAGGCTTTATTTATAACGTTGAGTGGAAATAATTCACCTTAACTTGCCTAGAATTTCCATTTTTCTGCTTGCCAGTAGAGAAAGTTGACGTGATAGAATTTATTCTTTACTGCCTTAAGTCTGGTAGAATATCACTTGAAAGTCATTCCTTCAGAAATACTTGAAGATTTTCAACATGCCAAGTTTTCAGGCATAGAAGTTGGGGGAAGGGTGGCACAAGGAGCCAAAATAACTGAAAAATCAGTGTTTTGTTCCATGTGGAAATGAACCATGAGTGTATGTTAACCGGTTCAGTTGTCTCTCTAAGGTAGAGTCAGGGCTGATAAAGAAACAAGAATGGAAAATGTAAATGGAGCACTTGAAATCTAATTCCATTTGAATGCTTTAGGTTTCTTTTTCTTTAGGATCTATCTACAGAAGTCTTTAAATGTTTTCATCCAGTAAATCCTAAGGGCCCACATTTTCAGTATTTGAATTCATATACTGAAGTAGTTTTATAAATTAAATCGGTTTATTTCTATGTATTTTATGTGCCCTAACTTTAAGTCTAAACAGGAAATGTAAAAATAAGATGGAGGGATACGGCGGCAAACAAACTTTATGTGATGCTCAAAATATACATGCTGACAACTCCACGTACAATTTTAGAGACCCAGAGACAAAAACTTAAAAAACTGAATTTAAGTGAGAGGGGAGGGTTTTTTGTCTTAACATGGTGACTATCAATGTCCTAATCATGTTTAAAAAGCTTATATAGAGACGCCTGGGTGGCTCAGTGGGTTGAGCCTCCGACTTAGGCTCAGGTCACGATCTCAAGGTTCCTGGGGTCGAGCCCCGCGTCGGGCTCTGTGCTGACAGCTAGCTCAGAGCCTGGAGCCTGTTTCCGATTCTGTGTCTCCCTCTCTCTCTGAACCTCCCCTGTTCACACTGTCTCTCTGTCTCTCAGAAATAAATAAAACACTAAAAATTAAAAAAAAAAAAAGCTTATATAGACTCTGAATTCAACTACCACAAAAAAGAATAAGAAAGCAACTTATTGGTCGTGGTCTTCTGTTGAAAACAAAAACGAAAACGAAAAACCCTAGAGGAAAGTAAGGTTGGCCTTAACAAAGGATCCGGTGATTCTGCGGACTGGCATTACAACATTGCTATTGGCTCTGACTCCAGCCGTTTGAGTGGCCACATTCCTAAAGTCACCCAGTCTGTCTCCAGCACAGTGCTTTCGCCAAAACAATGTGGATACTACCTGGGGACTGTTAAAAACAAAGTAACAGGCCCAAAATGGAGTCACTTGTGCTAAGCTCCCTACCCCTCCTCCATGCCCTCATTCAGACTGACTCTTCACTGACAGTCATGCTCTCCCAGAAATAGAATCTTAAATCAGTCTATCAGGATTCTTCTATTCCCTTCTGCCTATAAAAGTCTTCCATTTTCGACAGCTCTTCCGAGAACATTCCTCTCTGCTTGACTGGATGCTGCTTAATACATGAATGATTTTTTAAAAAAAAGCCAATAAGATCTTCAAAATTTACTTAGTTGAGTTTTGTTTTAACAGGACCAAACTACATTTACTTCTTTTTCTTTTATTGTTTCCTTAGCTGAAGTATAGTTCAATAACCCTATGTGCTGTACTTACCGCCATCTGTTCAACCCTATTACAATACAATTGACTATCTTTTTTATGGTGTACCTCTCATCCCTGTGACTTATTCATTCCATGGATAGAAGCCTGTACCTCTCATCGCTTTTCAACCATCCTCCCCACCTCCCCACCACCTCTTTGCTCTCTGTATTTATGTGTCTGTTTGCATTAGTTTGTTTTGGTTTTTAGATTCTACGTATAAATGAAACCATATGGTATTTGTCTTTCTCTGAATTAATTCACTTAGAATAATTCCTTTTTTCACAAATGACAAGATTTCATTCTTTTTGATGGGCAAGTATTGATTATATATATATACACACACACACACACACACACACACATACGTACACACATACGTATATATATACATACACATCTCTTTATCCATTCATCTATTGGTGGACACTTAGGTTGCTTCCTTACCTTGGTTATTGTAAATAATTTGACAATAAAGATAGGGGTGTTTTCAAATCTTTCCAAATTAGTGTTTTCAATTCCTTTGGATAAATACCCAGTAGTAGAATTTCTACTTTTAATATTTTTAATATTTCTGTTTTTAATATTTTGAGCAAACTCCATACTGTTTCCACAGTGGCTGTGCCAAGGTTCCCTTTTCTCCACATACTCAACAACACTTATTATTTCATGTCTTTCTGATAGTGAAGTTGAGTTGAGCATCTTTTCATGTGTCTGTTGACCATCTGTATGTCTTTGGAAAAATATCTATTCAGGTACTCTGCCCATTTCTTTGTTTTTTTGTTGTTGAGTTATATGAACTCTTAATATATTTTGGACATTAACCTGTTATTGGATATATCATTTACAAATACAAATTATAGGATTATTTATTTTTATTCTGTAAAAAATACTATTGGTATTTTGATAGAGATTGCACTGAATTTGCAAATTGGTTTAAGTAATAGGACATTTTAACAATACTAATTCTTCCAATCCACGAGCATGGAATATCTTTTTTTTTTAAGATGTCCCCAATTTTTTATTTTTATTTATTTATTTATTTTTAAATAGTTTATTGTCAAGTTGGTTTCCATATAACACCCAGTGCTCATCCCCACAAGTGCCCTCCTCCATGCCCCTCACCCACCTTCCCCGCCCCCTCACCCCCATCAATCCTCAGTTTGTTCTCAGCATTCAAGAGTCTCTCGTGGCTTGCNATTTACATTCCCGCCAACAGTGTAGGAGGGTGACGGGCATGGAATATCTTTCCATTTGTTTCTGTCACCTTCAATTTCTTTCATCAATGGTTTTTAGTTTTCAGAGTGCAGGTCTTTCACCTTCTTGAATACGTTTATTACTATGTAGTTTATTCTTTTTCATGCAGTTGTATAAGGATAAGTTGTATAATTTCTCTTTGTGTTATTTTTTATAAGTATATAGAAACATAATTCCTATATATTAATTTTGTATCCTGAAACTTTACTGAATTTGCTTATTACTTTTAATAGTTTATTGGGGGAGTCTTTAGGATTTTCTATATACAGAATAATGTCATCTGCAAATACTAAAAGTTCCTTCTTCCTTACTAATTTGGATGCCTTTTATTCCATTTTATTGTCTGATTGCTCTGGATAGGACTTCCAGTACTATGTTGAATAAAAATGGTAGAGTGGACATCCTTGTCTCTGATATGCAGGCAAAAGCTCTCAGTTTTGCACCATTGTGTATGATGCCAGCTGTGGGCTTTTAATAGAAGGTCTTTAATACATTGAGGTACATGTCCTCTATACCCACTTTGTTGAGAGTTTTTATCATGGACTGATGGTGAATTTTTTCAAATGCTTTTTCTGCACTTATTTAGATGATTGTAGAATTTTTTTTCTTTCATAGTTTATTGTGAAGTTGGTTTCCATATAACACCCAGTGCTTATCCCAACAAGTGCTCTTTATCATGACCATCTCCCCTTCCCCTCTCACCCACCCTCATCAGCCCTCAGTTTGTTCTCAGTGTTCAAGAGTCTCTCATGGTTTGCTTCCCTCCCTCCCACCAACTATTTTTTCCCCTTTTCCTCTCCCATTGTCCTCTGTTAAGTTTCTCCTGTTCCACTTATAAGTGAAAACATATGGTATCTGTCTTTCTCTGCCTGACTTAGTTCGCTCAGCATAACACCCTCGAGATCCATCCACATTCCTACAGATGGCCAGATTTCATTCTTTCTCATTGCCATGTAGTTTTCCATTGTATAGATAAACCACATATTCTTGATCCATTTGTCAGTTGACAGATATTTAGACTCTTTCCATGATTTGGCTATTGTTGAGAGTGCTGCTATGAACATTGGGGTACATGTGCCCCTATACATCAGCATTCCTCAAAAAATTAACAACAGAACTCCCCTATGACCCAGCATTAGCACTGCTAGGAATTTACCCAAAGGATACAGGAGTGCTAATCATAGAATTTTTAAACTTCATTTTATTAATGTGTATCATGGTGATAGATGTGCAAATTATTGAACACCCTTGCATGCCAGAAGTAAATACCACTTGCTCGTAGTGAATGATCCTTTTATTGTTCATTGTGGTTTGCTAATATTTTATTAAGGATTTTTACATCTATGGTCATCAGAGATCTCGGCCTCATAGTCCTCTCTCTCTTTTTATTTTATTTTTTATTTTTTGTAGTGTCTTTATCTGGTTTTAAAATCAAGGTAATGCTGTTCTCATAGAATATATTTGAAAGCTTTCCTTTCTCCTGTATTTTTTTTTTTTGGGGGGGGAATTGTTTATGGAGAATAAGTATTATCTCTTACGTTTGGTAGAATGTTTGGTAGAATTCACTGTGACAACATCTAGTCCCAGATTTGTGTTTATTGGGAGTTTTTTTTTTGATCATCAATTCAATGTTGTTACTAGTAATCCATCTGTTCATATTTTCTGTTTTTTATTGGCTCAGTTTTGGAAGACTGTATATTACTAGGAATTTATTTCTTCCAGGTTGTCCAGTTTGTAGCATATTATTTTTCATAGTAGTCTCTTACAATCGTTTGTATTTCTGTAGTGTTGGTTATTTCTCCTCCTTAATTTCTGATTTTATTTATGAGTCCTCTGTCTTTTTCAGGATGAAGTTGGCTAAAGGTTTATCAGTTTTGTTCATCTTTTCAAAGAACAAGCCCTTGATTTCCTTGATCTTTTCTTCTGGATTTTTAGTCTATATTTCATTTATTTTCACTCTGATCTTTATTATTTTCTTCCTTCTTCTAACTTTGGGTTCTGTTTATTCCTTCTCTAGTTCCTTAGGTGTAAGAATATATTGTTCATTTGAGATTTTTTTTCTTCCTTGAGGTAGGCCTGTATTGTTACAAGTTTACCTCCTAGAACAGTTTTTGCTGCATCCCAAACAAGTTGAACCATTGTATTTTTATTCTGATGTGTCTCAGTATATTTTTAATTTTCTGTTGGATTTCTTCATTGACCCATTGGTTGTCTACTGCCATATTTTTAGCCTTCATATGTTTGTTTATTCCATTTTTTTCTTGTAACTGATTTGTAGTTTCATACAGTTGCAATTAGAAAAGATTCCTTCTTTTATAATGTCAGTCTTATTAAATGTGTTGAGATTTTATGGCCTAACATGTGATCTGTCCTAGAGAATATTCCACGTACACTTGAAAATAATGGGTATTCTCTTGTCTATGAGTGAAATGTTCTGTATGTATCTTTTATATCCATCAGGTCTAATGTATCATTCAAAGACATTGTACTGTTTCCTTATGAATTTTCTGCCTGGATGATCTATCCATTGATGTAAGTGAGATGTTAAGTCCTCCCACCATTATTTTATTTCTCCTTTTACTTCTGTTAACATTTCCTATATGTATTTAAGTGCTTCTAGTTTGGCTGCATAGATATTTACAATTGTAATATCCTCTTGGATTGATCTCTTTATCATTAGGTATGCCATTTTTGTCTTTTGTTATAGTCTTTGTTTTACAGTCTATACTATCAGATATAAGTAAGTATTGCTACTTGTGCTTTATTTTCACTTTTATTTGCATGGTACAAGTTTTTCCATCCCTTCACTTTCAGTCTGTATATAGCTTTAGGTCTAAAGTGTGTTTCCTATAGACAACATATAAATGGTCTTGTTTTTGTTTTTTTTTTATTTGATAGGAACATTTAGGTATATATTTATTGTCATTTTATAATTGTTTTGGGTGTTTTTAGTTATTTTTTGTTCTTTCTTTTCTTGCTTTCTTTCCTTGTGATTGATGACTTTCTCTAATGTCATGCTTGACTTTCTTTCTGTTTGATTTTTGTGTATCAAATATGGGTTTTTGGTTTATGGTTACTGTGAGGTTCATATATAACATTTTAAGTATATAGCATTCTATATTAAGTTGATGGTGACTTAAGTTTAAACACATTCTAAAATAACTTCATTTCTACTCTCGTCTCTAAGTTTTATTTGTATGTCATCATATTTTGCATTTTTTATTTTATTTGGAGAGTGCCCTTAATTAATTTTTGTAGATACAATTGATTTGACTACTTTTGTATTTTAATGTACATACTGGTTTAATTAATGATTGTCCTACCTTTACCATATGTTTGCTTCTCTTTACCTGTGACATTTTTTTCTTTTTGTAATTTTATTACTCATAATTATGGCCCCTTTTTTTCCAATTAATAAAGTCTTTTCACCATTTCCTGTAAGACTAGTTTAGTGCTGATGAATTCATTTTTTTTAATCTGTGAAATTCTATTAACTGTCCTTCAATACTAAATACTAACCTTGTTGGATAAAGTATTTTTGGTGTAGATTTCTTCTTTTTAACATTTTAAATAGATCATGCCAATCCCTTCTGGCCTGCAGAGTTTCTGCTGAAAAATCAGCTAATAGCCTTATGGAGTTTCCCTTCTATGTTACTAGTTGCTTGTCTCTTGTTGCTTTTAAAATTCTCGGTTTTTGATCTTTGACATTTTAATCATTATGTGTCATAGTGTGGACCTCCTCAAGTTTATCTTGTTTGGAATTCTCTGAACTTCCTGAAACTGGATGTCTATTTCCTTCCCCAGATTATTGAGGTTTTCAGCTATTGTTTTTTCAAATAAGTTTTCTTCCCCCCTCTCTTCTCCTTAAGGGATCCTTGTAATGCAAATGTTTGTTTGCCTAATGTTGCCCATCAATGTCAAAATCCCTTATTCTACTTCGTTCTCAAAATAATTTTTTTTTGTCATCGTTCATCTTAGCTGCTTTCCATTACTCTTTCAGATCACTCATTTGTTCTTTTGCAACCTCTTATCTGCTGTTGATTCTTCTAGGGTATTTTCATTTCAGTTATAGCAGTCTTCAACTCTGAATGATTCTTTTTTTATATCTTCTATTTTTTTGTTGAAGTTTTCACTGAGTTCCTCCACTCTTTCCTCCAGCCCAGTGATCATCATAATGACCATTACTTTGAACCGTTTATCTGGCATATTTCTTATCTCCGTTTCATTTAATTATTTTCCTAAGGTTTTGTTTTGTCTTGTTCTTTCCTTTGGAGCATATTTCTTTGTCTCCTCATTTTGCTTGACTTTCTGTGTTTGCTTCTATGAATTAGGCATAATAGCTACTTCTCCTAAACTTGAAGGAATGGTCTTCAAGATGGTCACTCCCTGTGTAGACTGTGTGTGCCTGGTGACTTTGGCTGACTGGCTGGAGCTGCATCTGGCATGGTATGACAGGGAAATTCATGTTGGGGCCATCCAGGTTGGATAGCCAGAGTTGAAATGGACACAGGCCAGGGTATTCCCAGGATTCTCCACCAAATGAGCACCCTGGCAGATCAGCTGAAGCTGAAGTAGATATAGGCCAGAGGATCTCAGGGCACTCTGCCCTTGGGGGTGCCCTAGCAAGACATCTGGAACTGAATGGTGTAGGCCTGGGGTTTTCTGAGATGCTTTTGACTGTGTCATCTTAGCAAGATGGCTAAAGTTGTAATGAGTGCTGACCAGGGCCATTTCAATGTGCATGTGCTGGGGCCACGTTTGTGGGATGGCTGGAGCTGGTGTGGGATAAGGGTCTGGGGCCCAGCATGATGGTAGGCTGTCAGGGACACCAGGATCTTACCCGCATCTGCACAACCACAGTAGAGAGGAAAGTAAACTGTGGTGCTTGCCAGTCCCTCTGAAGTAAGTGAGTTACAGCATCTTTCTGCTGTTTAGTAGAGTTCTAGGGCTTCATCTTGTATATGCTAGTTGTCCCTTTAAACCATGGATTTTTTTTTTTTCTGTGTCCCTGCAAAGGTGAATCTGCTTATTGTCCCTCATCATTATCCCTCCCCACTGTAGTTCACAACATTGGGGGTGGAGGTTCCCCTCACGAACACATCTTTCCTTTGCCATTCCTCTCTATGTGGCCTTGGTGTTGTTTGTTGTCCAGAAACTTTTCAGCCAGCCCTGAGCTCTTTTTTTTTTTTAGAAGGAATTGCTCTATAAATGGTTTAGATTTGGTGTGCATATTGAATAGGTGAGTTCAGAGTCTTCCTGTGTTGTCGTCTTGGGCCCTTCTTCTCCCACTTTGCTTCTTTTTTGTTCACTTTTTTTTTTTCTGGTTCACACCAAAAGAGGGGATTCTGATTCACAAGCTATATCTGAATTTTTGATGAAGTAAAAAATAACCAGAAAACTATTTTAATTTCTACTCCTGCACTTAATTTTTTTTCTCAAGCATGTCAATACATTTCGGTCAAAGGATAATATGGTAATTATAATCTACTTCCTATAAAGACATGCTTTAAAAAATAAGATTAGTTAGGAGTATATAAATAAAAGAAACCTACTAAGATTTACTTTTTATGTGCAGAAAAGTTCTGCCACCAAATACGTGAGCTTTTTCCCACACTATCACCAATTCTTCAACTCTACGGACACCAATTGGGTATCTAATGATTCAATTCTGTTTTGATACTGTGTACCTGGGGTCAGGACGGATTCCACAGTTTACGGGCTCAGACCCGCAAGACCTCCACTTCACATGCCCATTTCAAGGAAAGAAGGAAGGAAGGGAAGGGAAGGGAGGGAAGTAAGGGAAGTCAGAAAGAAAAGGAAGGAAAGAGAAGAAGAAAGGAAAGGAGAAGAGGGAAGTAAGGAAAAGGAAGGAAGGGAAGAGAAGGAAATAATAGGATGGAATAGAATCTGAATCTGGTCAAGGTCCTAGATCTAGTTACTGGTGATAGAGGAGAATGACCACAGAGGAATATAATGCACCAAATCTAGAACTGAGGACTGCTCTAGGATATATGGCCAGGTTTCTTTAACAAATGTCTAGAGGCAAGGATAACTGTTACAGATTAAAGCTTTTCTTTCCCCTTTTTTTGACCGTTCATTTTATTACAGCTTTTTAAAAACTGTTATAGATTAAAGGGACTTGTTACATCTTAAGCACATGTGATATGTGGATGGACCTTGTTTAGACCCTGATACAAATAAACCAAGTATAAGGCAAACATTTATGAGAATTGGAGAAACTTGAACCCTAACCAGATATTTGATAATATTAACATTAACTAACTTTAGGCATACTAATAATACTGTGTTTATATTAAGTATATAAATATAAAATTATATTAAAGAATGCAATTAAAATTGTCATTATGTTTTAGGAATATACACTGATATATTTGTTAATAAAATATCTAGAATTTGCTCTTTTAACAATTCAGGGGTGGAAGAGGAATAAAGAAGAAATAGATAAGAGTGATCATATGATGATAACTGTTGAAGCTGCATGATGGGTATATGGGAGTTCATAATAATACTCCTTCCATGATGCTTGAAAATTCTGTGATAGTGTTTTAAAAATCTCAACTGCAATTAAAATAAACTGAAAAGTTTTACAGTTATAGTGAATTAAATGATTGAAGTCATTTATCTGAAAATGCAATCATTTTTAGAATCTATGCATCTGATGAACAATTAAGGAAATTTAGAAACTGAGTGTAATTAAAGTTTAAATACATTCTTTTCTAACCTAAGATGCTATTCACTAAAAACTTAAATTATTACCATAAAGAAAACTTGCTGAGAAATTTTCATCTCAATTATATATCCTAAAGAGAATATAAAAGATGGTACCAATGTAAACATGCCATAACTCAGTATAAGCCACTTCAAACAAGCAATTCATCTACGTGAGGGTTCCAATCTAAACTGTAAGAATTGGTCAGAGTTGTGCAAGAAATTCTTGAATTTTGCTTTATTTGTGAGGAAAATTTGTTGTGTAGCATTGCAGATACTGTAAAAATGACATCTATTCTAGTGCTTAAACAGAGGCTGAGCACTCCAGAAACTCCAATAATAGTTAATAATCACAGAACACTTTCAGAATATAAGATATTGTGCTGAACACATGACATTACATTTGCAGAGTACCAGAGTAGTGGTTTGAATGTCTTGCTTCCCTCTCAGCTTGAGAAGCCTGCAGACCAGAGATGAGGATGATTTCTCTGGTCTCAGAAGACCTGTGTTGGGTTTCATCTCTGGCCTCTGACTCCAGAACTATAATTTGATCCTCATGCTAAGACTTGACTTATGATATAAGGGAATTTGACTTATTTTAATTCACTTTATAAAATCCAAAAATCTGAAATCACAGAGTTCTCCAAAACAATACATTATATCATAGCACAAAATCATTTTTACTTTTTTATTGTTATACTCTTATCCACCAGCAGAGGGAGTAAAAATTCACCTATAACAGCTCAAATCCCAAGAAGGAAAATCAGAAAATGACAGAATTAAACAATTGAAATTCTGTAATTTTATATTTTAAGAACCTGAGATCGCAGAGGTGTGAATTTATATCAGTTACATGACTGGCTTCCAAGCTTCCAGAACAAGGCTAATTTTCACTACAATGAAGTATTATCGGTTGGGCCTTCCTGCCCCTGTAGGTAGTCATGTGAAATGTTTCAGAAAGTCAAGCTTGCTTACTTATGAGTAGAGTTGATGCAGTGGTCTCAAAGGCGGGCTTTCTCTTTTCTATTTTAGGGCACTGTATACACAGAATGATCAAACAAGGCCATGCATACCAGGGAATTTGTTATGAGTGAATGTTGCTATTTGCCTACTAGTGTGTGCTATACCTTTCCTACATTTTCAATATGCTTCTTCTTAAATGTACAAAGTGAAGGAAAATAATTGTATAAGCCTTTTCAGCTCCTTCAGAGATTTTTAACCATACAATACACAGGCACATATTTATTTCATGTGTGCACTTTTTATTTACCCATACCTTTTTCTAAACCATGTAAGATTCTCTGAAAATGCTTCTCCATGAAAGACTTTTAAACATTAAATGGATCCAATTTACCTCAGTAAATACATTGGAAGTAACTGTCCAAGCACATTTTGAAACCAAACAATAATAAGAATAGTAAAATTTCAGACTCTAAATCAAAATGTAAATCTAATCACTGATTAAAAGCTGAGATCCAGACCTTCCATTCTTTAAATTCCCTGCTAGGTCAGCTCCTGCTCAGGCCAGCAGTAGTTTAACAGTGGCATCATAATCAGGGTGTTGGTGGCGCATTTTACCCACGATGAAAACTGTAGACCTCAGTGGTGTGATGATGCCTGAGAACTGATGTGTGCTAGCCCTGATGCACTGCCTCAGTACACTCTCCAGACTTTACTGTATGCACTAAATAGATAAAGCAGAGTCTTACTTATTTTCTTTTAACATTTTTAAATAGTTTTTATTTATTTTTGAGACAGGGCGAGACAGAGCACGAGCGAGGGAGGGGCAGAGAGAGGGGGACAAATAATCTCAAACAGGCTCCAGCCTAAACTGCCAGCACAGAACCCGATGCAGGGATTGAACCCATGAACCGCGAGATCATGACCTGAGTCGAAGTCAGACACTTAACCGACTGAGCCACCTTGGCGTCCCAAGCAGAATTTTAAAAAATGGAAGGTATCTGTTATTTTTCTCTTAAAACAAGGGACGTATAAACATTTCCCGCTAGTTCATAATGAATCTTTATTTAGCTATGATGAAACAATTGATGACGAATTCCCTAAAACTAACCTTAACTTAACAAATTAATACACTGAGCAACTAGGTGTGAATGTTAACAAAAGCCAGAGTGATGGCTAAAAAGAGACAGACTTTTTCTTTGAGTCTTTCAAAAACCCAATAAAACATTTACATCATAATTAAATTATTGGGACACCTGGGTGGCTCAGTGGGTTAAGCCTCTGACTCTTGATTTCAGCTCTGGTCATGATCACCAGGGTTATGGGACTGAGCCCCATGTTGGGCTCTGCACTGAGTGTGGAGCCTGTTTAAGATTCTCTCTCTCCCTCTTCCTCCACCCCTCCCCCACGCATCTCTCTAAAATAAATAAATAACTTTAATTTGAATACACAAAGAATAATAACACCAAAATTGACTATAAATCAATGTCCAACATGTTAATATTTCCATGTAGAATATGAAATCCATTTAAACCTTTTTTAAATTTTAAAACATACATTTTAAAATGTATTTTGGATTTTTTAAAGTTTATTTACTTTCAGAGAGAGAGAGAGAGCAGGGGGAGGGGCAGGGGGGAGATGAGAGAGAATTTCAAGTGCACAGAGTCCAATGCGGGGCTTGAACTCAAGGACCATGTCGTCATAATCTGAGCCAAAACCAAGAATCAAACACTTAACCCACTGAACCACACAGGTCCCCCTAAAAATGTATTTTTGGATTTTACACATTTTCTTAAAATGACTTTGAATAATTTTCTTAACACTCAAACGATGGCTGAATGCTAATACTGAGCACACTCCTGCTTAGACACTGTTAAAAGTGGAAATCTCCAAGGTTACTTTTGCCCTTCAGCTTGAAGCCTATGCTAGGCTCACCTGAGCACTTTCTTCAGACTACTAGCCTGGTCTCCTTTTGCCTTTCAAGGCTAAAGACACCTACTTCCTGCATCTCTTATTATTACACCAGCGGCATGATATGAAAAGAAAAGAAAAATACTTATCTAGGTCAGTTCTGTAATTTTTCGATTTCTCTAGGCAATACCTCTGTCCTCATTTCTCTTGTTCTTCGACTGTTGTCTTTCTTGAGAACAGCACTGTGGCTGAAACAAGCGCTGAATCTTCCCGGAGAAGAGGCTATACATGCGCATGCCCAGTGGTCCCCACGGCAGACATCACTAACAGATCACAGCTCTTATTCCTGCTGAGGTTGGATGCAGCCTCAGAATCTTTCTAAACACAGTACTCCAGGCAACCACCACAATGAAACTTGACACAGTGGAACACATTTACTGTTCTGCCTGTCAAAGAGAACCGGAGCTGATAAAGACAGATTTCATTCAGAAAGTATTACAATAGAAAAAAAGAGACTTCAATATAGAACTGACTTCAATTCTGGGCACAACAAGTAGGGGTTTATAGCTAAAGAGGAGAGTGGGGGAATCAGGGAATGGAAAATTAGTAAGAGTAGATATTAAGCGTAACTTAAGATCTAAACCAACATAACGGGATTCTTAGACCAAAGTGATCAGGTCAGCTACCAAAGGTGAGGGATGAGGAATTGGATAAGATATCGAAGGTGATCAGGTGTCAAGGGTGGTGGATTCTCTCCAAACTGACTTAGCAGGATTCTTGCTAAAACTAGTCTCCACAGGGATAGACATGGAATGAAGCTCATGATCAAGGTGTAGTTGGGGCACCTGGCTGGCTCAGTCAGTTAAGCATCTGACTCTAGATTTTGGTTCAGGTCATGATCTCACAGTTTGTAAGTTAAAACCCTGTGTCAGGCTCTGTGCTGATAGTGCGGAGCCTGCTTGGGATTCTCTCTCCATCTCTCTCCACCCTTCTTTGGTGCACATTCTTGTGCTCTCTCTCAAAATAAAGAAATAAACATGAAAGCATTTTTTAAAAAAAGATCAAGGCGTAGTTGAGAAGAGGGTTAAGAAGAGCCTAAGCAAAGTGTGGTCAAGAAGAAAGTCTTTGCCAAGCCCTGGATTTGAGGCCACTCACTAGCTACAAAACTGTAAATGACTCTAAAGAAATCTACCTATAGTTCCAAACAGACAAAACCATGTGCATAAATAGCTGATTTGGATAGTGGACAGTTCTGGGCTCAAGGCTCAAATGGGTACACAGATATCCCTTGCTTTTCAAGTTTGTATTAGATCACTCTACTTTTGCAAAAGACCTACTTTTATTGCCTGTTTTTGCTAACTGAAAGAATTCTAGAGAGTTTGCTTTTATGGAAAAAAAAAAAAAAGGCCAAAAGCTAAAATAGCGTTCAGCATTGGTTTATGGAGACAGTGCACACCTGTGTGGCTCCTTCCCTGGAAACCACATTCAGCCCAAAGCCTCCACAGCTTTGGACCCCATCCATGAGCATCTGGACTTTATCTCGAGTTATTTGTGAATCTGGGAAAGACATGTCCTAAGGCATCAGAAAAGCCTAAGAGAAGTTATATTTCGGGTCCGGAGATGCCTCCCTGCAAATTGTCCCTATAAATTAATAGTAGCTGCATCTTTGCTTTGCCGTTTATGCTTAGGACGGGTTTCATAGGACTGCTCTGCTTTTGGATAGTGGGGAAAGCTGTGTGGATATCTACACACACACACACACACACACACACACACACACACAAATTGAGTCAGGTAGTACAATTTCCATTTTTCTTGGGACTATATGGACAAAACTGAACAAGCACTAAATAAATGGCTTGACAATTCTCTAGGACAGCTTTTCTCACCTTCTTCTCTCAGAAATGTCTGTTCCGCATTCTGATTCAGGTCTGGGATGCAGGCTGAAGTCTTGGCATTTACCGAGTACCCTGAGTGATTTTTATAATCAAAGATGGTTGGGAAGCACCACTGCAGGCAAGTCCTTAGCTTTAGGGTATCAAATAAGAAAACTGAAACAAGGGGAGCCTGGGTGGCTCAGTCAGTTAAGCGTTTGACTTGTGGTTTTGACTCAGGTCATGATCTCGTGGTTCGTGTACTTTGAGCCCCGAGTTGGGCAGATTCTCTTTCTCTCCTTCTCACTCTCTGCCCTTCCCCATTCATTCACTCTGTCCCTCTCAAAACAAATAAATACACCTATTAAAAAAAAAAAGAAATTAAAACAGTTCAGTAATGAGTTTGAAGTGTTTCATTCCAAGGGAACATAATTCACGGATGGAGGAGTACGGTGCCTCCCAGGCAATCACACTCTTTCTGAGGGGTTTTGGCCAAGATGTGCTTTTTATAGAGCTTTAGAAGTGGCATTGAAGACACAGGACATGATTGGCTGGGGTTGCATATCTGACCTTATTTAGAAAGATCAAGGAACAAGGAAATGAGCATAGATCCTAGCATTGCCTTGGAGTTTAGGGATTGGCTGACTATATCTGCTGTCAAGTGAAGTACTTACTGGAACAGGAAAGTTCAGTTTGCTAACATGGCATCCTGGCAAGAGCAGCTCTGTCTTGAGCGTAGAAATTTACTTTCGTGAGGAGCTAAAAGATTTTCAAAACAAAGTCAAAGATTTTAAAGACCACACACAATGGAGAGCCATCATGGTGGTCACCCTTCAGGTTAGAGTAAAGCTCTGAGCAGCTGCTTCCTCTGCAGACCCACACAAACCTGTTCCTTCTTGAGGGGCAGCAACGAAATGCAACAAGATGAGGGAGAAGAGCAGAGACATAGCAAGGACCCCACAGACCCCATGAGTGTCTCTTCCCTGACTAGCTGACATTCAGCCAATATTTCTCTGTCAAGTCACAGGAAGTCTCAGAGGATCTGACAAGAATACATCTCCTGCAGACATTGCTTCCATAATTTGTGGAAAACTAAGCACCACCCTCTGTAACTAGATATTATAATTATTTCCTATTATCACTCTTTAATCTCTTGACGGTGACTTTAATAACCTCAAAGATTCAAGAAACAGTCTTTCCAACTGACTGAGAAAAGCATCCAGCCGGCAAGAAAGTTTCCAAAAAGACTCATGGAGGCAGAGCTGGCCGGATATGAAAGTATGAGAAGTAGGGATGAGAGAGACCATGCATGCAAGAGAACAATAGGTATCCAAGGACTTTTCTCAAAGCCTCTTCCTCGCAGAATTGTGTCTCCCAGCTCTACAGGCTGAGCCAAGCCCAGGCAGGAGTCAAAAGTTAATTATCAGTGTCCCTACTTTCCAGAGGGGCTTCATGGCTTCCCTGCAGACTCTCAGGCTACACCTAACCCCCAGAATGCATCCATCTAAGGAAGTGACAAACCTTGGAGTTAAAGCATCAGTGTTGGGGCACCTGGGTGGCTCAGTCAGTTGGGTGGCCAACTTTGGCTCAGGTCATGATCTCACGGTTCGTGGGTTCGAGCCCCACGTCGGGTTCTGTGCTGACAGCTAGCTCAGAGCCTCACAGTTCATGGGCTCTGTGCTGACAGCTCAGAGCCTGGAGCCTGTTTCAGATTCTCTGTCTCCCTCTATCCCTGACCCTCCCCTGCTCATGCTGTGTCTCTCTATCTCTCTCAGAAATAAATAAAAACATTTAAAAAATTAAAAAAATAAAAAGCATCAGCGTTATCCTGTCTGAAAAATAGCATTGTCAGAGAGGAAAGGAGAGCGTGACAGCATTGAGGCAGCTTTCTTGAACAGAAGGTCTTGAGGAAAAGGAAAGCAATTCATGGAGGATGTTAGGAAGGGTTTTCCGTGTTCCTCTGTGAGAAGCACATGCTGCTCTGCATTGTTCCTCCAGGCTTCTGGAGTCCCACTGACAAGGCTTTGCGTGCACCTCCTTGTAGAGGCGAGTCACCAGGAAGCAGCGTTGTATAGACACAGTCACATTTCAAAACCCTCAGCCTTGCACATCAGTGGCCACCTTTGCAGGG
The DNA here is from genome assembly GCF_008692635.1 of Crocuta crocuta. Lineage (NCBI taxonomy): Eukaryota > Metazoa > Chordata > Mammalia > Carnivora > Hyaenidae > Crocuta > Crocuta crocuta. Next base: position 110,532 of record NW_027531987.1, read on the forward strand.
GAGGCGAGCAGCATGACCAGCAGGGGCCCCTGTGTGGTGGCTCTTTTGTCAGCAGCACCGACAGTGGGGACAGCAGGACTCCAGTCCCTGTCCTGCAACGGATTTCTGCCAGCCTGGTAAAAATCTAGCAAGGGCGTGGGTCCCTGAGGTCCTCTGGGACCTAAATGCACCATGGAAATGCCCAGGAGAGACCTCCACGGGCGCATGGAAAGTGAGGAAAGCAGAGGTTCACATGCTTTTTAAGGAAAAGCAAGAAATCAGGATTTCTTTGATTTCTCACCAGTTTTCAACTCTAAAATAGAACAAAAGAGAACAATGATATATGAATTTTGTGCCTCTCTCTGTTTCACACGAAATAAAGGATATAAGGAAAGTCAGGAAACTGCTCAAGACCTTTTAGTAATTGCCAGGGTGGGGAGGTACCAACTGCAAAGAAAGCAAATGAGCCACAAAGTGTTAACTTTTGCCAAAACCATAAGCGGCTGTCCTATACCTCAGACTAGACAGAGGTTCTGTTTTTCACCGCTGCCCCCTTGCAGGAAAGGTAGCTTACGACAGACGGAGTGAACAGAGCACGGGGTTGAAAATTGATTGAATGTGAGCATGGTGGCCAAAACAAAAGGAGTGTCCACAGGATTCACAGGCAGTGTGTGCACAGGGTCCCCAAGGGACAGTGGGCTCTCAGTGGGTGGTGATTCGAACGACTCACTTTTGAAAATTGCTTTGTATTTTCAGCACAAATAAGATTTAAAGAAAAGATTTTTTAAAAAAGACAAAGCCCTGCTTTGTACAGGCATACCTGTTACAAATCAAAGATGACATTTTATTGCCAACTGTGGTTTATTCTAGGAATGTAAGATGGGTTCAACCTTTAAATGATCAATGGATTTGGCATATTGTTCTAAGAAAAGATAAATCATATGATCTAAATAGATGCACAGAAATTATTTGACAACATTCGCATCCATTTGTAATGAAAACTGATAATACATTACAGTATGTAGTGTATTATCAGTAAACCATAATAGAAGGGAACTCCATTGACCTGATAAAAAGTCATTCATGAAGAGCTTACATTTTCTCTTTAATAATGAAGCATGAAGACTTTCCCTCCAAAAACAGGAACAGGACAGGGAAGTCAACTCTCTTAATTCTATTTCGTCCTGTATCTCAAGTCCTACACAGTAAAAAGTGCAAGAGAGAGAGAGAGAGAGAGAAAGAAAGAAAGAAAAGGCACATAAATTTGGAAAAAAACAAACATATGTTTACCATGATTGTTTATATTAATATTCCAAACAATTTTTAAATCCTATTGAAATAAGTGAGTTTAGTGAGGTTATACAATCAAGGTCAATATTATAGAAGTCAAATGTCTGAGAGTGAATAATTAAAAAATCAAACTAAAAAATACCATCTGTACTAAAAATTGAGTGGAATGATTGCAAGAAATCTAATGAAATATGTGCAAAACTTATTACGAAGCTGTAATATTTTTTTTATTATTGAAGTATAGTTGACCTACAATGTTATATTAGTTACAGGTGTACAATATATCAATCCCACAGTTCTATACATTATTCAGTGTCCCCAAAAGCGTAGTTACCATCTACCACCGTACATTATTACAATGGATACTTAGGTTGCTTCCATACTTGACTATTGGAAATAATGCTGCAAAAAATATAGGAGTGTACATATCTCTTTAAATTAGTGTTTTTGTTTTCTTCAGGTAAGTACTCCATAGTGAAATTACTAGTTCATATGGCATTTTTATATTTAATTTTTTGAGAAACCTCCATACTGTTTCCCACAGGGGTTCCACCAATTTACATTCTTACCAACAGTGCATAAGGGTTCCCCTTTGTCCACATCCCTGCCAACACTTGTTACTTCTTGTCTTTTCTTTCTTGTCTTTTTTATATTAACCATTCTCATAGGTGGGATGCGATACCTCATGGTGGTTTTGATTTGCATTTCCCTGATGATGAGTGGTTTTGAGCATCTCTTCATATGTCTGTTGGCCATCTGTAGGTCTTCTTTGGAAAAATATCTATTCAGGTCTTCTGCCCATTTGTAATCAGATTATTTGGTGTTTTATGAGTTCTTTTTATATTTTAGATATTTAACCCTTATTAGATATATCACTTGCAGATAGTTTCTCCCATTCAGTAGGTTGCCTTTTTGTTATTTTGGTGTAGTCCCAATAGTTTATTTTTTTGTTGTTTCCCTTGATTGAGGAGACTTATCCACAAATACGTTGCTTAGACCAAAGTCCAAAAGATTACTGTCCATGTTTTCTTTTAGGAGTTCTATGCTTTCATGTGTTATATTTAGGAATGTAACCCGTTTTGAGTTAATTTTTGTATATGGTATAAGACAGTGGCACAGTGTCATTCTTCTACATGTAGCTGTCCAGTTTTCCCAATACCATTTGTTGAAGAGATTCTTTTTCTCATTGCATATTCTTGCCTCCGTTGTAGATGAGTCAACCATAAAAATGTGGACTTATTTCTGGACTCTTTGTTCTGATCTATATGTCTGCTTCTGTACTAGTGCCATACCGGCTTTTTTGGACTACTATAGCTTTGTGGTATATATTGAAATATGGAGTTGTGATACTTTGAGCTTTATTCTTCTTTCTCAAGTTGCTTTGGTATTCAAGGTCTTTTGTAGTTCTGTATACATTCTAGGATTGTTTGTTTTAGTCCTATGACAACTGCTGCTGGTATTTTGATAGAGATTGCATTCAATCTGTAGATAGCTTTGGGCAGTATGACTATTTTAACGATATCGATTCTTCCAATCCATGGGAATGGTATGTCTTTCCACTTGTTTGTGTCTTCAATGTTTTCATCAGTGTCATATTTTTCAGAATCTAGGCGTTTTGCCTCTCTGGTTACACTAATTCCTAGGTATTTGATTCTTTTTGGTGCAATTGTAAATGAGATTATTTTCCTAATAATTCTTTCTGTTACTTCATTAATAATGTATAGAAATGCAACAGATTTCTGTATATTAATTTTATATCCTACAACTTTACTGAATTCATTTATTAGTTTCAATAGCTTTTGGGTGGAGTCTTTAGGGTTTTCTATATATAATACCATGTCATCTACAAATAGTGACAGTTTTACTTCTTACCAATTTAAGTGCATTTTATTTCTTTTTCATGTCTGAGTGCTGTGGCTGGGATTTGTTTTACCAAGTAGAATGAAAGTGGTGAGAGAGGACATTCTTATCTTATTCCTGATCTTAGAGGAAAAGCTTTCAATTTTTCACCATTAAGTATCTATTTTTCTGTATATTTTTCATATATGAATATTGTTAGGTTAAGATATATTCCTTCTAATCTACTTTAAGAGTTTTTATCATGAACAAATGAATTTGTAAAGTGCTTTTTCTACATCTATTGAGGTGATTATGTGGTCTTTTTACTTCCTCTTGCTAATGTGATGTATCACATTAATCATTAATCAATTTATAAATATTGAACCTTCCTTGCATCCCTGGAATAAATCCCACTTGATTGTGGTGAATGATACTTTTTAATGTATTTCTGAATTCAATGTGCTAACATCCTGTGGACAATTTTGAATTTATATTCATCAGAGAGCATGGCTTGTAGTTTCCTTCTTTGTAGTCTTTATCTGGTTTTGGTCTCAGGGTAATGCTCACCTGGTAGAATGTATTTGGAAGCCACAGATGCAGGGCATGGAAAAGCAGAGCTTGCTTCCTGTGCAGCTAGCTAACAAGCCCGGCTTCAGGAACCACGCACATGCTGGCATAAAGGCTTACCTTCCCTATCTCCCCCAGGTAGGAGAAAGTTTGAAGTGTTCCCAGCCAGGGCTGCCTATCAGACGTGGTGGGGCAGGAGCTGCTTTGGAGAGGCACCTGTCCAGGTGGGCAGGTTGGGTGGAGTGGGTCCACAGGGAAATGCCAGGACAGAGCATACAATGCTAGCAAGGCAGATAGAGAGTGTCAACATCACCTCCATCTCGCTCTCAGCTACCCAGCAGAGAGAGGGGAATAAGAAACAGTGCCAGCCAGTTCTTTTGTTCCCAGAGAAATCTCCAGATCCCCGCCCCTCCAGCACATGTTGCAAGATTAATCAATAAATCTCCATCGTATGTACCCCAGAGTCTTTTCAGAGCGATGCTTTTGTGCTGTGTTTCAGGCGGAGTAACTTAGCATCTGGCTTTTAAAGAACGGGGACTCAATTTCTTATCACTCTCTGGCTCTCCCAGAGCTAAGTCCTGCGGGTTTTGAAAATCAGACGTGATGATGACTCTTGTGGTGTAGATCCCCAGTGCTAGGAGCACTTAGCATGGGGCCTGATCCTCTCCATTCCCCCATGCTTGTGGTGTCCCTCCCATTTGTGGTTAGTCGCTCTGAGGTGTTTGTTCCCAACCACACGTGCCACTCTTACTCTTTCAAAGTGGCCTACTCGGTATGATGAGCTCTGGAAGGTCTATTCTGCCACTCTTCACATCTTTTTCAGGGTCAGTTGTGTAGACATAGCTCTTGCTTGGTGTGTCTGTGGGACAAGGTGAGCTCAGGATGCTCCCACCGTGCCATTTCCCTGAGCCCCAGTGCTACGAAATGTTTTGAATAGAAAAGAAGTAGACATAAATACATGAAGAGAAATAGTATGTCATGTATAAGAAGACTCAATATCGTTGGGCTTCTAGTTCTCAAATCAACCTCAATTCAATTGCAAATCCAGTCAAAATTACAGTGGGGCTTTTTTTGGGGGGGGATAGAAAATAGTAAGCCAAATCTACAATTCTACAGTTCTTATTTTGTGCTGTATCCAAAATGTAGCTCAAAATGGATACTAGACCTAAATATAACACTAAAATTATAAAACCCCTGGAAGAAAATGTAAGAAAAATCTCTATGTCTTGGGTTAAGCCAAGTGGGATGTTTGGAAAACAGTTTAGAAGTTTATTAAGTTAAAAAAAATACCCTTACTACATAAACCAGCTCTCCTTTTCCTGGGCACTTGCATTCAAAGGAGCAAATAATTACATGTTTAATGATATGTTAATGTTACATAGGCTATATGTACTCTGTACTACAATTTAAACAACGCAGAAAATATATAACAAACACCAAGCTTAGTGCGAGGCCTAGCTTTCTGCATGTCTCAGCATTGACACACCTTCCTCACTAAGCTTAGTCATTTCTAGCTTTTGATTTAAAGTAGGAGACATTCATTTCCACTATAGGGCACCAGCTTATTCATCTTTCATATTTATAAATATTTCGTTTGTCTCATAATTCACCCAAGGAGGATAAAACAAAGAACAAGAGGCATCGAACAAGGAAAGGAAGAGAATTCTTATTAGATAGAGAAATGTATTCTTAGACTCTTAAGGACTGAGAGCAAAGATACCTTTTTGACATTTCTCTACTTCTCTGAGCAATCACTCTCCACGTGAGAGCCATATGCTTACTGTTGCAAACATTTTGAGGGACACATCACTGAACTACGTTTAGGAAAGTATTATGACAGGGCCCCTGGGTGGCTCAGTCGGTTAAGCTCAGGTCATAATCTCGCGGTTCATGGGTTTGAGCCCCATGTTACACTCTGTGCTGATGGCTCAGAGCCTGGAGCCTGCTTCAGATTCTGTGTCTCCCTCTCTCCTACCCCATCCCGGCTTGCACTCTGTCCCTCTCAAAAATAAGTAAACATTAAAAATTTTTTTAAAAAGAAAAGTAATGCCACTTATTCTAATAACCTAGAAACCTTTCAGTCCTTAGGAAGCAGAAGAAGTACTGTATCTCCTGACTACAATTTACAGATTTTCCAAAGGACAGATAAAACAATGTACTCTGACACTTGGTCACCTTGTCAACTAACAGCTTTTTTCCTATACTGAATTCTGTGAAAGATGATATTTTTTTTCTAAGAGGTTGAAATACTATTATAAATCATACCACATTTGAAAGAAAGAATAGATAGCTGTTTCAGCGTGTAAAACCACAACAGAAATAAGAATGTAAACTCCATGAAGTCAGGAGTTTGCATTGTTCTCTGCTATAATCTCAGTGCCTGGCACGTGGTAACTGGTCCATAAATAATCAACCATGTGAGTATAGGTAAATGGTGCAGACAGAATTGAAGTTTCCATGCTCAATGTCTTTAAATATAAAAAGACAAAGACAATATATTTAATCCTTTGCTCCTGTAATTTTAATTATATCTACTCTGAATTTATAAATTTACAAACCACACCTTGATGGGTGATTGTATTATTCAACCTCTCATGAACAATGCCAGGAATTAAAGCTATCAGTCAGCGATTAGTCAGGGGTCTATAGAGAAACAGGAAAAATAAGATGTATGTGATATTTAATTTTCTATCAACCTGAGTGGGCCAAGGTGCCCAGATATTTGGTCTGGATGTTTCTGTGAAAGCATGGTGTTTGCATGAGATTAATGTTTAAACCAGTAGACTTTGAATAAAACAGATTACTCTCCATAGCATGGGTGGGCCTCATCCGATCAGTTGAAGGTCTTAAGAACAAAGACTGAGGTTTCCTGAAGAACAAGGAATTCTACAGCTTTACTGCAGATAGTTTTGGGACTTGAACTGCAAATCAACTCTGCCCTGCTTTCCAACCTGCCAGCCCACCCTGCAGATTTGCTGCTTACCAGCTTCCGTAATCACGTGAACCAGTTCCTTAAAATCAATATACCTCTCCCCTCCCCCACTGCTGTATTAAGTCAGGGCTCTTCAGAGGAACACTGAGAGAGAGAATATGATTGATTTTAAAGAGTTGGCTCATGCAATTCAGGAGGCTGGAAAGTCTAAAATCTGAAGGATGAGCCAATAGTCTACAGACCCAAGGAAGAGTTCATACTGCAGTTCAAGTCCAAAAGCAGTCTGCTGGCAACATTGTCTCTTCTTGGGGGAGGTCAATTTTTAATTGAGGGCTTCAACAAATCAGATAAGGCTTACCCATATTATGAAAGTAATCAGCTCTATTTGGTCTAATAATTTAAAAGTTAATCTCATTTTAAAAATATTTTCAGGGATGCCTGGATGGCTCTCTTTAAGTGGCAGACTTTGGCTCAGGTCATGATCTCACAGTTCATGGATTTGAGCTCCACCTTGGGCTGTGTGCTGACAGCTCAGCCTGGAGCCTGCTTCGGATTTAGTGTCTCCCTTTCTCTCTGTCCCTCCCTTGCTCATGCTCTGTCTCTATCTGTCTCTCAAAAATAAAAAGGTTTTAAACATTTTAAAAAATACTTTCACACAAACAGCTACAATCATGGTCAACTGTATATCTGGGTGCCATGATCAATGAGGTTGACACATAAAATTAAGCATCACAGCACAAATTTTTTACCTTTTTGAAAAAGTGCAGTTAAGCCAAAGGCTTAAATCTGCTTTTCATAACGTTTTATCTCCTAGCATCTGAAGACACATTATATAAACCTTGTCCACTTATACTTCACTTTTTTCCAAAGAACTTTATTGCCACTCTAATCAGGCGTGCTCTTCTTCAAACTCAGTAAGTCGGTCCTTCAACATTTTCTTATCTATCATTCTGGTCTTTTCTACCCTGGAAATTCTTATCAGGAAATTAGAATATCTATCTGTTTGCCTCTAAAGACACAGCATGCAAAAATGATAAAAATCACTATTTTCACAATTTATCCATGTGTCTTTCCATCTCTTTAAATAATTCCAATAAAACCATCCCAGATTAAAATCTATCTTTGAAATCAGCTGCTTTCTTAATATAATTGAATGTTCTGGTTCAAAATAGCATCCAGATAAAATTCTCAAATCACTTTTCAGTTGTTCTAACTAAAATGCCAAGAAAATTGGGAAGGAATGGTTAAAAATCATAACACAAAACAGGCATCCTAATGTCTAACTGTGCAGCATTTGAACAATAATCATGAAGAAGATGAAACTGAGCTGAGAAAAATCCAAGCTAGAATTTAGCACATGATATCTAGGTTCATGCCATAGGAAACAGACAGCTTTGAACTGAAGTATATGTAGCAATTGGTCCAAGTTTCTGGAAAATGGAATTAATAGGAGTTGAACTTCTATCACCTTAGAAAGTTTCTTTTACGAGCTCTACTGTGGACAATATTTGTTAATTTTTTTTAAATGTTTTATTTATTTCTGAGAGAGAGAGAGACAATGTGAGCAGGGGCAGGTCAGAGAGAGAAGAACACACAGAATCTGAAACAGGCTCCAGGCTCTGAGCTAGCTGTCAGCACAGAGCTCGACGGGGCTCGAATCCACGAACCGCAAGATCATGACCTGAGCCAAAGTTGGAAGCTCAACTGACTGAGCCACCCAGGAGCCCTATGCTGTGGACAGTATTTCTGTCCCCCAGAAATGCGTATGTTGAAATCCAAATCCCCAAAGTGATGGTACAAAGGGATGGGGCCTTTGGGAGGTGTTAGGAAGTGGAGGCTTTATGAATGGGATTCATGCCCTTGTAAAAAGATACAGAAGAACTTGCCTTTTCTCCCTTTCTCTGCTGGCCAAGAAAAGAAAAAAAAAAGAAAAGAAAATTGCAGTTACTATGGCTATGTGAGAAATTACACCAAACCTCTAACAGTAAAATACAACAGTAGGAACCGGGGTCAGGTATTTGGAGAGGGCAGAGCTAGAACTGCTTTTCTTTGGTCCACAGTGTGTGTGTCTTCAGCTGGAAGATGCACGGGCTAGGTGCTGGAAGCTTCTGAAAGCTTGTTTCCTGACATGTCTGGAGATGGATGCTCACTACAGACTGGGGGCCTCAGTTCCTCTCCTCTTGAACCTCTCCAAATGGTCTCTCCACGTGGACTGCTTGGGACTTGCTCACATCATGGTGGTTGGGTTCTCAGGATCAGGTTGAGTGCATGTGAGAACAGAGACACGTTATCACTATTTTAGCTGCATCCAATTTGTCAAGACAGTTGCAAAATCCTGGTCAGAGGTGGGAAAGGAAACAGCCTCTTTTTTTTTTTTTTTTTAATTTCCCTTTCCCTATTACCCCTCACCTCAGCCCCAGTAATCATCAGTTCCTTTTTCTCAGTGTTTGAGTCTATTTGTTCCTTTGTTTAGTTTTTTTTTTATTTCACATCTAAGTGAGACCATATGATATGTGTCTTTCTCTGACTTAGAGCACTTAGCATAATGTCCTCTAGGCCCATTCATTTTGTTCCAAATGGCAAGATCTCACTCTTTGTATGGATAATACTCCATTGTATAGGTATACCACACCTTCTTGATCCATTCATCTATTGACAGACACTTGGGCCACTTCCATATCTTGGCTATTATAAATAATGCTGCAGTAAACAAATACATCTTTTTGAATTAATGTCTTCATTTTCTTTGGGTAAATATCCAGTTGTGGGGTTATTGAGTTGCATAGCATGTCTGTTTTTAATATTTTGAGGAACTTCCATATTATTTTCCACAGTGACTACACCAATTTATATTCCCACCAACAGTGCCTGAGGGTTCCTTTTCACCACATCCTCACTAACAATTGTTATTTCTTGTCTTTTTACTTTTGATTTTTTTTTAAATGTCTGTTTATTTTTGAGAGAGAGAGCACAAGCAGGGGAGGGGCAGAGAGAGAGGAGAGAGATATAGGATTAGAAGCAGGCTTCAGGCTTTGAGCTGTCAGCACAGAGCCGGATGCGGGGCTTCAACCCACAAACTGTGAGATCATAACCTCTGCCCACTTTTAAGTCAGATTATTAGTTTGTTTTTGGTATGAGGTGTATGAATTCTTCATATATTTTGGATATTAACCCCTTATCGTATATAACATTTGCAAAAATCTTCTCCCATTGAGTAGATTGCCTTTTCGTTATTTGATTGTTTCCTTTACTATCCTACAGCTTTTTGGTTTAATGCAGTAGGCTCTGCCCGTTGATAGGAATAGAGAGATTCTTTAAGAACATAAAGTACTAGAAATCTTACTGTGGTTATTTTTGGGAAAATACCATCTGCCACATTGTCCATAAACTAAGAGTTTAGATAAAGACATTTGGAGACGTGCAAGAATTTAGAAGGTTGACCACAAATATATATTTTCTAAAACATCATTTCAAAAAATCATTCATAGTAAAATAGCAGAATTAAGTTTAAGGAAATAGGGGCGCCTGAGGGGCTCAGTCAGTTGAGCGTCCGACTTCAGGTCAGGTTGTGATCTCATAGTTAGTGGGTTCGAGCCCTGCGTCGGGCTCTGTGCTGACAGCTAGCTCCCAGCCTGGAGCCTGCTTCAGATTCTTTGTCTCCCTCTCTTTCTGACCCTCCCCTGCTCACCCTGTCTCTCTCTTCCTCTCTCAGAAATAAATTTTAAAAACTTAAAAAAATATTTTTTAAAAAAGTTTAAGGAAATAGAAGATAGACATTTAAAAAGGGAGGGAAAGGTAAGCTTAAACAACATATAGTAAAATCTAAATAATTGCTGATACACAGTGGTAAAATGCATAATCTGCAACTAAACTTCTGAATTATTTTAACATAAACATGTTAGAATTTTCCTCAAGTTTTTTAAATGTTTGTTTATTTTTGAGAGAGAGAGAGAGAAAGACAGTGCAGGGGAGGGGCAGAGAGAGACGAGGCAGAGGATCTGAAGCAGGCTCTGTGCTGACAGGAGAGAACCGGAAGTGGGGCTCAGACTCAACAAAGCTCATCACCTAAGCCAAAGTCAAATGCTCAGCTGACTCAGCCACCCAGGTGCCCCAGGTTTTCCTCAATTTCTTGACACTAATTTTAGAAAGTAATAGGAAAATAACATACAACATATACTAGAAAATACGAGAGTAGCTACTGGACAAATAGAACAGCATAATGAAACAGCGATAACAGCCAGAGAAGCAATGAAAATTCATTTAATCCCAGTGAGATAGAAAGGGGTCTGGAAAGTGGAAAGAAACACAGTCACCCCACTCTGCTCTTGCACCAGCCATTGCAGCTGACAGATAAGGTCTGAGGGGCCCCACCGAACTCCCGAACTGTGTTTTGAAGGGATCCTGCTGACAGCAAAGAGTCAGGAGACTGGGGTTCTACACCACACAGGGTCTTCAGAATTTGCAGAAATTACATTTGAAAGGGGCCCTGGATGGCAGTGAAGTGGCCTTTGGCTGCCTACAAAGTCACCTCTGTGCTTATTTTCATTTGGATTTTAAGGAGAAATGCCAACCCTGAAAAACAGATTACATGTACATGTAAGGGGGGGAGATAGTACCAATTTCTGAAGCTTATTATGAGAATTTGATAATATTTTTCAAAAAACTCGAGCAGGTAAGAAACACAGATGACGAACTGTGGGAATCAGGGGTATCTGCATGGCTCAGTTCGTTAAGCATCTGACTCATGATTTCGGCTAAGGTCACCATCTCATGGTTTGTGAGTTCAAGCCACAGGTTGAGCTCTGTGCTGACAGCATGGAACCTGCTTGGGATTCTCTCTCCCCCTCCCTCTGTCCCTCTCCCTCCCTCCCCCCTTCTCTCTCAAAATAAATACATAAACATTGAAAAAAAGAAGAAGTGTGGGCATCATAATTTTCATAGCCAGCCTCAAAATCTCTGTATTAGAAGACTGCAGAAGTTTTTCTTTTTTGCCTTCCTTCTAATTCACATAAGGAACACGTTGTGCTCAGAGAGGGAGTATAATAAAAATGCACAAACTGTAGGGAAGAAAAGAAACAGGGTAACTCAAAGGCACAGCAACACAAACTCAGATACTGGAGTGCTAGTAACATCAACATTATTTACCTAAAACACCTTACCTGTGTCCTGGGCTTCATGTTTAGGATTCAACAAGAAAAAATACCAGTTGAGGAGCTTTCTTCCTTTTTTTTAAGGTGTCTAATTTTCTTTTTGCAGTTAGATTATTTGTGATCAGTTTCATTTATTTCATAAAGCGCCCAGAAGACTGCCTTTTGAAATTGAAGCTGTAGAAATAACAGCAGCTGGATATTATGATAAAAATGCTGACTTTGAAAACACCTGGGAAGTAAAGCATATTGATTATTATGAGAAAATGTCCTGTTTGATATCTATCCCAGAGAAAGCCAGGCTGACATCACCGTAGTATGTTTGTCTAGAGAATGGCATCAGCTGACTTGTGTAGAAAGAAAGAACTTTTGGCTATGAGTTGATACACTTTGAACTTTCCCTTTTGAGAAATATATGCAGACCTCTGTCAACCGTGATCCATCCCCTTAGTCTTTTCTCCTGACTCACCTGTGTGGATTATTTTCCAGGCTTTTTGCTGACCCACTAAGCCATCCACATGCCTCATCAGGCTCTTTCTTCCTTCTGAATGCTCTCCAGGTCCAGCTTATTGTTCAAGGACTAGTTCAAGGCTGACCTTCTGTATGAGCTTTTCCTAACCACTCGGGCTCACAGTTGTCTCTTTTCTAACGATGAAGACCACATCTTAACAAGAGCACTCATTTGGCACTTGGGTTAGTTGGCTAGGGCCACCCCAACAGATTCAACAGACTGGGGGGATTAAACACCAGGAGTTTATTTGCTCACAGCAGTGGAAGCTGGAAGGCCAAGAGCTACGTGTCAACAGAGTGGATTTCATTCTGAAGCCTTCCTCCTTGGCTTGCAGACGGCCACCTTCTCACTGTGTCTCTGTATGGTTTTCACATTGTGCATGGGTCTGTGTTTTAATCTCTTTTTAAGGAGCAGATTGGATTGGGGCCACCATAACAAACCCCTTTTACCTTAATTACCTCTTTAAAGGCCCTATTTCCAAATATAGTCACATTCTGAGATGCTGGGGCTAAAAGCTAGGGCTTTATCATAATGAATTGGGAGGACGTACAAGTCAGCCCTTAACAGCTCTCATCCACAACACTATACCTTGACATTTCACCTTGTTGTTACATTAGGTTCCTAAATGTTTATCTCCCATAAGAAGATGTAAAGTTTCAAGGACTAGGATCAAACATTTGTTTCTTTTTCCCCTTGGCAGCACTTAGCGGTAAGAAGTGGATACTAGTGTTTTTGCAAAGAATGTCTGGAGTCCCTGCTAGCTCCAAATTACTCCTTCAAACCCTTGTCAGCTCCTGGTGACACTTTCTTCTTCTGGGCTAAGGTTGCCCCTTTAGAGCATTTCTGACTCTGTAGGCTAGAAATCATAGAATGGTGAGAGGGGTGGTGGCCAGTGCTTTATCTGGAGGATGTAACAATGAAAGGGGACAGTGTGCTCATACAGTAGTGAAGTACATGTTTCCAACTGGTTTATGTTATGAGGTAGTGAAATAGAACCAGTCATTACGGTCCAAATTAATTTTATCCTATTATGTTCCCGAAAGCATCTAGAGAAACTACCAAAGACCGCCCAAGACGATCTCTTAAAATGGAATTCTGGCATCTGGAGGAGATCTTTTTTAATGTAAAGCTTTCAATTATTACTTTTGTTGTTCTCTAGATTGTTTATTGCTGTTGGAAACTGAGGCCAGAAGGCTTAAGCAAAATCTTAACAACATTCTGTTGTTTATGTAGTAGGGTTTGGGTGATGCGAGACACCCAAAGGTGCTAAAGGCAATTTGGCACTAGGTCTTACCACTGCTCTTGGCCCCATTTTTCCATCTGACAAATTCCTATTCATTCTTCAGTAATCTGCAACCTTTAGGGCATCGCTGTGCAAACTGTAGTTAATTTAAAAATCTGTAGCCCCTAGCAGAATATGAAATTCCTAGGGTAAGTTTAGAGACAGATAGTTTAAGTGACTTTTAGCAGAGTCTTATTCAGGATCAGGTGAATGCTGTGTAATGATCAGACACTGATAGAGGTCCATGGATCAGTAAGATAATAAATAATTGATTAAACTAATTGTAGCTTTCATTCTGGGGCAAAGCAACTCAATTTACTTAATCAGTTGCTTAATTATTTAAAATTTATAATACTTTCCTTTTAGTTACTTGAACATATTTATAAATAATCTTAGGTTGAGGCCCTACCCCGTCTAATAATATGTACTTGTTTCAACTCGATGTTATATTTACTACTAATGCCACTAAATGTTTGGTTAATAATCCAAAAAAGGCTCAGTGCCTTTCAAGCCACCTTGCTGCCTAAGGGTCATTCTCTCAAAGTGCATAGTAGGATAACTTCCTGTGTATGCCATGGATTTTAGGAGTTCTAGACTACAATTTTTCTGCAGAATAGTGGAATAAGGCAGGGACTCAGGATTGCGACCTTTGGTTTCCATCCCTGCCCCCATCACTTACTGGTTGTGTCCCTCTGCTAAAAACCACTTAAACTTTCTGTCTCTAAACTTTTCCACATGTAAAGTGAGCATAAAAAGAGTCATACTTGGGGTACCTGAATGGCTCAGTCAGTTGAGCTTCTGACTCTTGATTTCGGCTCAGGTCATGATCTCACAGTTCATGAATTCAAGCCCCACATCAGGCTCTGTGCTGAGAGTGTGGAGCCATTCTTTCTCTCTTTCTCTCTCTCTGCCTCTCTCTCCCTCAAAAAAATAAACTTAAAAAGATAATTTAAAAAAAGTAGTCATCCCTACCTTACAGATTTGCTGTGACAATTAAGCAACAATAGATGGGCCAGCTTCACCACTTTATTTATAAGGTGCTTATTTAAGATGCCTGCCACTCAGCAAGTCCTACCTTTCATTTTGATTGATTGGCTATTTTGTCAGAGAACTTTCAGACGGTTGATAATCTGTGTGGACGCATGTCTTAGGCTTTAGTTGCTTCTTGCTTCACGCCCAAGGGAAGCCCTACCTACTTTTTCCCCCAGAATCATCTTCTAAGACCATGAATGAGGTTGGGCATCCACTCTACAAATTCTTACTTCCTCATTCACCATCTTTGTTTCTGAACCTGCTGTCTTTCCAACTCACCTCCATGGTTGTCTCATTATGAGCCTGGGAAGACTTCTAGGTCATGAAGCGGGTAGGGAGCGTGGAAGTTTGCTTCATGTCCGGAGATTGCCAGTGGTCTCTGTAAGGCATTACTCTGGGTTTCAATTCTCAGGCCTGGAGTCTTATATCTATGTTGTGACACTTGTACATATCCAGCTAAGCGACTCCTCTCTGGATGGTTTTAAGGTACATCAAAATCACTAGTTCATGTCAAAGTTCTAAAACTATTTGCCCTTTTTTAAAGGGGCTTCATTGTGGTATATCTACGAATGGAATATTACAGAGCCATAAAAAGGATGAGATCGTGCCTTTTGTGACAATATGGATGAATCTAGAAAGCATAATGCTAAGTGACGTCAATCAAAGAAAGACAAATATGATGCTGCTTATATGTGGAATATAAAAAAATAACAAATGAATAAACAAAAAGCAGAATCAGTCCTACCAATGCAGAAAACAAACTGATGGTTGCTGGGGGTGGGATTGGGATATCCAAATGGCTGAAGGGGACTGGGGATATAGGATTCCAGCTATAGGATGAATAAGTCACAGGAATAAAAAAGTAAAGCACAGGGTATATAGTCAGTGGTACAGTAATAGTGTTGTATGGTGACAGATGGTAGCTACACTTGTGGCAAATATAGCATCACATATAGACTTGTTGAATCATTGTATTGCACACCTAAAACTAATGTAACATTGTGCATCAACTACTCAAAAATGTACTGGGGCACCTGGGTGGCGCAGTCAGTTCAGTGTCTGACTCTTGATTTCTGCTCAGGTCATGATCTCATGGTTTGTGCAGTTGAGCCCTACATCAGGCTCTGTGCTTCGGCTTCTCTCTCTGTCTCCGCCCCTTCCCACTCATGCTCTCTCTCTCTGTCTCTCTCTCAAACTAAATAAGCAAAAAAATGTACTGTAAAATGGTGTAGCCCCTCTGGAAAGCAGTATGGAGGTTCCTCAAAAAATTAACAATAGAACTCCCCTATGACCCAGCAGTAGCACTGCTAGGAATCTACCCAAGGGATGCAGGAGTGCTGATGCATAGGAGCACATGTACCCTAATGTTCANAGAAACTGGGATTCTAAAATGCCAAGCAAAGTGGACTAAATAAACAATAGCCTATTTAATTAAAATAATGGTCTATTTATCATACAATATAAGTTCTGTTAGATTTAAAATTTTTTAGGAAAACATTTTTTATAAGGAGAAAAATCGGTTCACTATTTCCTAGGAGAAGTAAAACGGGTTAAGTAGTTTTAGTTCAGAAGAAAGAAAATATCATTTAAAAGTTAAAAAACTAATCTCCCTTCACATTTTAACCTTTCATAGTTTCAAAATGTTGTCTTCATAATTATCTGAATTAATGTTGAACAATCCTTACAAGTGCAAGGCCACCTTTGCTGTTGACATTTTGCAGATGACACAGCTCTAGCTTAAGTTCACACAGAATTCTGTCCCAGGTCCTCTGACTCCTGATCCAGTGCTCTTTCCAATACTGCAAGTTAGAGGGAAAAAATGAGTAAGATGAATAATAGTCTCATCAAAGGCATCACTTCTGGGGTGTCTGGGTGGCTCAGTCAGTTAAGCATCCAATTTAGCTCATGTCATGATCTCACGGGTGGTGAGTTTGAGCCCTGCATCAGACTCTCTGCTGTCAGCAAAGAGCCCACTTCAGGTCCTCTATCCCCCTCTCTCTCCATTCCTCCTGCTCTCATTCTCTCTCTCTCTCTCTCTCAGATAAACATTAAATACAAAAAGGCATCATTCCCTTCAAAGGTGAGAATCTAAGCATTCAGGATGTAAGTACCATAATGGTGCACGCGTACACACACACACACACACACACACACACACACACACAAAGAAATCTTGAAAGAAATGTCTTCTGTTGCACAGTTTCCTCCCACCTTGAATATAAAGGGGCTTCTAGTAGTAATCATATCTGTAGAAACACCCACCCCCAACACTCCAAAATTGGCTGTGGAAATTATAAAAAACATTGCGAATATTATCATTGGTTGTTAAAGTCACAAAGTAAAAAATCCTAATAGACTACTCTGTGCTCCAAGGGAACTGTTTTCTACGAAGACTCATTATCTCAGCCCAGACTTTCCAGACAATAAAAGAATTTAAAAACCATGTGTGCTCATATTGGTGGTGGGGGGGGGAAGGTGAGGCGGGAGGGAGGAACAGATGAATGTTAAGCTAGTAAGAATGCAAGACAAAATTTTTCCTTTCTAAGAATTATCAACAATATATTTAAAAGCAGCTTCACATTTAAATTAGGAAGTACAAAAAAGGTGTGATGTGGTTTAGGGAAAAAATCCTTTGAAAACTTCATTTTTGTAAGTAGTGGAGCCTTTCTCAATATTGTCAGGGATGTATGTACTCCAGCTTTTTATATCATTTAAGGCTTTTAAGCTGGCTTTTAAAATAAACATAATAATCATACTGAGTTTAAAATCACAAATTTAGCAAAACCAAAAGAAACATGAATCGTTTATAACCAATGTAGATGCCAGAGATGGAGAAACAAATAAGATTCTCTCTCTCCCTTCCTGGAGTTTACAGGAGTTTAGAAAGAAGACAGAAATAGAATACAAGATTGGTATTATTGAAATTGCAATTTGGTTAGCGTTCCAAAGTGTAGAGGCTACTATGGAAATCAAGAAAGGTTTCACAAGGAAATAAATGTCTAAGCTGAGATTCCATGCAAGTGTGATCTGATGACCTTTTGAAGATGGATGACTCTGCTGTGATGATTCTTCATCTTAGCCCTCTTTTTTTTTGTCTTCCAGTGGCAATAACATATAATGGAAAGAGCGGGCAAGAGAAGGCGTAGGCAAGATGAATCATGTATTTTACTTCCTTAAGATCAGGTACTTAGCATGGTTTAAACAAATTTAGAAACACTGAGTTCTTTTAAAATACTTTTTAAAGCTTCTTTTTAAAATTTTAGAGATAAAGTGTGCACAGGAGCAGGGGGAGGGGCAGATGGGGGGAAGAGAGAGAGAGAGGGAGACAGAACGAGAGAACGAGTGAGTCCCAAGCAGGCTTCACACCCAGCACAGAGCCCTATGCAGGGCTCCATCTCACAACCGTGGGATCATGACCTGAGCTGAAATCAAGAGCATGACGTTTAACTGACGGAGCCACCCAGATGCTCCCTGTTTAAATATTGACATGGCTCCATTTCTAAGAGCATTTATTTGTTTTTTTTTTTTAATTAGAGTTATTCATCTATTTGTAAATTTGTAGGAATGAGTACAATCTGTGAACAATTTTGGTAGAAGCAGGGCACGATGCTTCAATGTGGTCTTGTTTCCAAAGCGAGACAGTTTTCAAAGCTGTAATGCCGACGTAATGCTGTTAAAACAAGGGGATTTGATCTTGTGTCTCACACAGTACAGTAGCCTCTACCCTCCAGGTGAAGCGTCCTTACAAGCACCAAAAACTTTCACATTTGAGTAATCAAAGAATCCATTGTTTGAAGACAGCCATTAATTTAGTTAGTATATTTTTAAAAATCAAGAATATAGGGATCTGTACCACTTCTCCCTGCTCTGGTTTGTCTGGTGTTAGCAGCACGTCTAGGAAGGAAATTGATTTTTTTCTCACAAATTTTAAAATTTTGATTGTTTCCATTTTATTGTGGAAAAAGTACATAACATAAAATTTACCATCTTAACCATTTTTTAAAGCTTATTTATTTTGAGAAGGGGGACCTGAGTAGGGAGGGACTGAAAAAGAGGGAGAGAGAGAATATCATGCAGGCTCCACACTGTGAGCACAGAGCCCAATGTGGGGCTCAAACTCACAAAACATAAGATCATGACCTGAGCTGAAATCAAGAGTCAGATGCTTAACCGACTGAGCCACCCAGGTACCCCTTTTATCTTAACCATTTTGAAGTATACAGTTCTGTGTGCTAAGTACATTCACGTTGATAAGCGATCAATACCCAGAACTCTTTCTATCTTGCACAACTGAAACTCTGCGTGCATTAAACCACACTCTTCCCTCACCCCCTGGCAACTCCCCCTCTGCTTTCTGTCTCCATGAATTTGACTCTTCTGGGTAGTCTTAGAATTTGAATCATACAATACCTTTTTATGCCTGGCTAATTTCACTTAGCATAATGACCTCAAGGTTCATCTATGTTGTAGCGTGAGTCAGAATTCCTTTCCTTTTTAAGACTGGATAATATTCCATTGTAAGTAGAGACCACATTTTGTTTATCCATCCACCTGTCAGTGGACACTTGGGTGGCTGCCCGCTTTTGGCTGCTGTGAATAATGCGGCCATGAACATGGCCATGCAGATGTCTCTCTGAGACTCTGCTTTTAATTATATAGGGTACCTACCCAGAATGGAATTGCTACATCATATGGTAATTCTATTTTTAATTTTTTGAGGAACTGTTTTCTGTAGTGGCTGCACCATTTTACATTACCACTCAAGGAAAAACTTACATTTCCAAGTAAAACTGTAAGTGAAAGTACAGTTAATAAAAGTATACATATGTCAGAGCACCTGGGTGGCTCAGTCCGTTAAGCATCCAACTTTGGCTCAGGTCATGATCTCACGGTGTGTGAGTTCACAGCCTGCATGGGGCTCTCCGCTGTTGGTGCAGAGCCTGCTCTGGAACATCAGAGGAGCACCTGAATGGCTCAGTCAGTTGAGCATCCAACTCTGATTTAGGCTCAGGTCATGATCCTAGGGTTGTAGAATAGAGCTCTGCATTGGGCTCCACGCTAAGCATGGAGCCTGCTTAGGATTCTGTCTGTCTCTCTCTCTCTCTCTCTCCTGCTCCCCTCCCCCTCCCGGGAGTCACTCACTCTCATTTCCTCTTTCTAACAAACAAACAGACCTACAGTTAGGATCAAAACCAATGGGTAAATGAAAGAAGCAGGAATGTGCATTGAATTAAATTGCGGTGGAATCACAACCAAGGCCGTGGGCAACCCCACAGGGAGTTCTGGGTCTGAGACTGGCCTTTAGAATTGTCTCAAGTTGGCCTAGGGGACCCAGGCCTCTAGACCCCAGCAGTCATAGGACCTGGGTGGCTCTTTAGGAAGAAAGCACAGTTCTGGCTGAGGCACCTCTCCTTAGTCTGCAGCGTGGCCCAGAGACATACCCAGCTGAGATGCATCAGCTGCTGCACCTCAGCCTCCTGATGGAATGCTGCTGGGCCCACCTGACTTCATGACTGTGTCTCTGCCCCTGCTGAGCAGCTCTGGGTGCATTGGCTCCTACTCCATGGGTAGTGCTCCACCTTTACTAGGGACCAGTCACATGCCAGGATCTCTTTTGCAAGAAGTGTACAGTTCTGCACTGCAGATAACATGGATGTACTCCAGACCCTAGGGGTCTAAATTGTAATTATCCCATTGGGGCTGCCATAAGCGACACACGCACAGCTGTTTTCACACCAGACTTACTTCTGCTGCCATGGCGTCTGCCACATTGTATAATCCTGGCAGCAGACTCACTTGTACTGGAGCCTAGACCTGCCTGAGAGCCGTTTTCTGCTCTGGAAACCACACAAAGCTAGTGTGTTGATCAGCTAGCGTTGGTGGGTAGAGTAGTACTCCAGTGGAAAAGCAGCTGCCTCCAGAAACTGGGATTGTGTTTCCATCTTGGTTGTGAGAGTTGCAAGACATAAATGTGTCTTGTGTTATTGAGGGGATGTCCTAGCATGCCTCAGACCTCTGGACCACTGAAGTCTTCACTTTTGTGGCATTCTGGAGTGCATATGTATTGTCCAGTCATCCAGTGTGCTTGCCACATTTTGCTTATTTGTTCCAATTAACATAATGCGTCAATATAGTGGATCAATTAAGTAGATTGATGTGATGCTTTGTGGGATATCCAAGCGATCCCAATCCCTTTAGACCATATTATATAAGCAGGGAGGACTTGGGGAAATAAGCCCTGGGACAAGACCATAAATGTCCCAAGTTCATGCAAACAGTTTCTGATCCTTTGTCATAATAGAAATGGGAAAGATTGCTCTGATGAGGTTAGTGACTGCTGACTAGGTAGCTGCCACCACGCCACCCTGTCCCCACACTAGCACAGCTGTGGCAGTGGGCTACAGCTAGAGCTGTTAGTAGTCCGTTGTCATCCTCTTGAACCCAGCTGGCTTTTTTAAAGGTCTGGCTAGTGAATTTAGCATATCCTTGCCTGGGATATGTTAGGCCTTCCTGCATCCTTCTGGTTTTTAAGGCTGGCACCAATTTCTGTTTCCTCCAGGATGTAATACAGACAGTTCCTGACTTATGATGAATTAACTTAAGACTTTGTACTTTGTGACGATGTGAAAGCATTCAATAGAAATTGAGTTTTTCCCGGCATAGCAGGATTTGGTATGATCTTCGCTTGTGACGCTGGGCAGTGGCAGCAAATTAGAGCTCCCAGATTGCCACCCTGTCTTGAGAGTCAACAAGCTATCTTTCTCACACCAAAGATTTCAAGAAGTAAAGAAACCCAGCCCATGTACACAGACTGATTAAGAAACAATATTTTCCGTTTTTTTTTTTTTTAAAGCTTTTGACAGGAATTGATTTGTAAATAGTGGAACAAATTTGGAATAGAATATAATTTGTTGGTTGCATCTATCAAGGTGAAGCAAATAATGTTAAATTAAATTCTCTTCCATGATGGATAAGAATATATGAAATACATGATAGATGAACATATATGAATAACTGAATAATTTAAATTCTGCTAAGAAAAATGCTGAAAACAGAGACAAGCCTATTGTCCATAAACAGGCACATAACTTAATTATCAAATCACCCTCCATCCTTAAACGCCATTTATTTAATTCCACCAAATAATAGGAAAATGAACTAACCACCTTGGAGATAATGATGAAAAATCATAGTCATCTCTCTATATATACATATACAACTATTATTAGAACAAATATTAAAATTCATCTTTAGCAGTAACACAATACAGACATGAGTACACAGAAGTAAAAAAAATGCAAGTATATTATATCATGGGCTCTATTTTCAAATATATAAAAATAAACTGCCTTTTATAAAGTCTTTCATAGGTTTTATTCAAATTTACACCCAAATTGCAAGAAAATAGTTAAAAGTATAAAACAGTGTCAGAAAGATTAATGTCTTATGATTAAGTTTACATTTTAAAAATCTTTTGTAAAGTTTTATTTCATTTATTTTAAAAATTGTTCTTAATGTTTATTCATTTTTGAGAAAGAGAACACAGGTGGAGGAGGGGCAGAGAGAGAGGGAGACACAGAATCTGAAACAGACTCCAGGCTCAAGCTGTCAGCACAGAGCCCAATGAGGGGCTCGAATTCACAAACTGTGAGATCATGACCTGAGCTGAAGTTGGACGCTTAACCAACTGAGCCACCCAGGCACCCATTAAAGTTTTTATTTTAATTCCAATTAGTTAGTATACAGTGTTACATTAGATTCAGGTGTACTATATAGTAAGTCACCACTTTCATACATTACCCTGTGCTCATGATGACGGATGGATTCCTTAATCCCCATCCCCTATTTCACCGAGCCCCCCAGCACCTCTCCTCTGGTAATCATCAGTTTGCTCTCTATAATTGAAAGTCTGTTTCCTGTTTGCCTCTCTGTTTTTATTTTTCCTTTTGCTTATTCCTTTTGCTTCTTAAATTCGACATATGAGTGAAATCATGTTATTTGTCCTGTATTGGACTTAACTTCACTTAACATTATACTCTCTATAATGGTAAGATTTCATTCCATTTTATGACTGAGTAATATTCCATTATATATAATTATATGTATATAATGGAATATAATACACACATGCGTGCGCGCATACACACACACACACACACACACACACACACACACCATTCTTATTTATTCGTCAGACAATGGACATTAGGGCTTCTTCCAAACTTGGCTATTGTAAATGCTGCTATAAAAATAGGGGTGCATCTATCCCCTTGAATTAGTGTTATTGTATTCTTAGGGTAAATAACCAGTAGTGCAATTGCTGGATCATAAGGTCGTTCTATTTTTAACTTTTGGAGGAATCACCACACTCATTTCCTTAGTGGATACACCAGTTTGCATTCCCACCAACAGTGCACAAGTGTTCTGTTTTCTCTACATCGTCACAACACCTGTTATTTCTTCTGTTGCTTAGTCTAGCCATTCTGACAGGTGTGAGGTGATAGCTTATTCTTTTAATTTACATTTCCCTCATGGAAAGAGCTGATGAGCATATTTTCATGTGTCTATTGGCCATCTGGATGTCTTCTTTGGAGAAGTGTCTATTCATGTATTAAGCCCATTTTTAAATTGGATTATTTGGTTTTTGGGCATTGAGTTTTGTAAGTTCTTAATGTATTTTGGATACTAACCCTTTATCAGATCTGTCATTTGCAGATATCTTCTCCTATTCTGTAGGCTGTCAATTAGTTTTGTCGATTATTTCCTTTGCTGTGCAGGGGCTTTTTATTCTGGTGTAGTCCCAATAGTTTATTTTTGCTTTTTTCCCTTGCCTCTGGCGGTACATGTAGAAAAAAGTTGTTATGGCTGATATCAAAGAAGTTACTGCCTTTGTTCTCTTTTAGGATTTTTTTTAAATGGTTTCGGGTCTCAATTTTAGGTCTTTAATCTATTTGGGGTTTATTTTTGTGTTGTGGTCTAAGTAAGTGGTACAGTTTCTTTCCTTTGCGTGTAGCTTTCCGGTTTTCCCAGCACCATTTTTTGAAGAGGCTAACTTTTTCCCATTCCCATTGGATATTCTTTCCTGCTTTGTCAAAGGTTAATTGGCCATATAGTTGTAGGTTTATTTCTGGATTTTCTGTTCTGTTCTCTTCATCTATATGTCTAGACTTGTGATGCCTCCAGCTTTTCATTTTCAAGGTTGCTTTAGCTATTGAGGGTCATTGTGGTTCCAGAGAAATTTTAGGATTGTTTCTTCAAGTTCTCTGAACAATGGTGTTGGGTTTTTGGTAGGGATTACATTAATTGTGCAGACTGCTTTGGATAGTATAGACATTTTAACAATATTATTCCAGTCAACAAGCATGGAATGTCTTTGCATTTCATTGTGTCATCTTTGATTTCTTTCATCAGTGTTTATAGCTTTCCTAATACAGATCTTTCACCTCTTTGACTAGATTTATTCCTAGGTATTTTATTATTTTGGGTGCAATTGTCAATGGGGTTACTTTCTTAATTTCTTTCTGCAGCTTCATTATTTGTGTCTAGAAATGCAACAGATTTCTGTACATTGATTTTGTATCCTGAAACTTTACTAAATTAGTTTATCAATCCTGGCAGTTTTTTGGTAGCGTCTTTAGGGGTTTTCTATATAGAGTATCATGTTATCTTCAAATAGTGAATGTTTTACTTCTTCCTTACAATTTTGAGTCCTTTTATTTCTTTTCATTGTCTAATTGCTGTGGCGAGAACTTCTAGTACTGTACTGAATAAAAGTAGTGAGAGTGAACATCCTTGTCTTATTCCTGACCATAGAGGCAAAGCTCTCAGTTTTTCTCCATTACCAATGATAGTAGCTGTGGCTTTTTCATGGATAGACTTTATTATGTTCTGTAAGCCTACTGTGTTGAGGGTTTTAATCCTGAATGGATGTTGTACTTTGTGACATGCTTTTTCTGCATCTATTTTAATGCTCATACGTTTCTTAAACTTTCTCCTATTGATGTGATGTATCACTGTTTGATTTGTGAATATTGAACCTCTCTTGAAACCTAGAAATAAGTCCCACTTGATTGCAGTGAATTATTTTTTAAACTTATTATTGGATTCAGTTTGCTAGTATTTTATTGAGGATTTATGCATCTGTGTTCATCAGGGATATTGGCCTGTAGTTTTCTTTATTAGTGGTGTCTTTATCTGATTTTGGTATCATGATAATACTGGCCTCATAGAATGAATTTGAAAGTATCCCTTCCTTTTTTATTTTTATTTTAGAAGAATAGGTATGGGGGCATGTAGGTGGCTCAGTCGGTCAAGAGTCTGACTCTTGGTTTCAGCTCAGGTCATGATCTCACGGTTCATGAGTTTGAGCCCTGTGTTGGCCTCTGCACTGATAGTGCAGAGCCTGCTTGGGATGCTCTTTCTCTTCTCTCTCTGCCCCTTCTCTGCTCAAACTCCCTCTCTCAAAATAAATAGGTAAACCTGAAGAAGGAGAAGAAGGAAGAAGGAAGAAGAAGTAGTAGTAGTAAAAGTAGTAGTAGTGGTAGTCTGAACTCTTCCTGAATGTTTGGTAGAATGTGCCTGTGAAGCCATCTGTCCTGGGTTTTTTCTTTTTGAGTTTTTGGATTACTGACTAAACTTTGTTGCTCATTATCAGTATGTTCAAATTTTCTGTTTCCTCCTGTTTTAGTTTGGGGAGTTTATATGTTGCTAGGAACTTATCCCATTTCCTATAGACTGTCCAATTCGTTGGCATGTACTTTTTCATAATTTTCTCTTATGATTGTTTGCATCTCTATGGTGCTGATTATTATGTCTCCTCCCTCATTTGTGATTTTATTTATTTGAGTCCTTTCTCTTTTTTCTTGATAATTCTGGCTAGAAGTTTATCAATTTTATTGATTTCCCCTCCAAAGAACCAGCTCATTATTTCATTGATCTTTTCTATTGTTTTTCTAGGTTCTGTATCATTTATTTCTACTCTAATATTTATTATTTCTTTCCTTCTGAGGGTTTTAGGTTTGCTTCTTTGTTCTTTTTCTAGCTTCTTTAGATGCAAGTCTTGGGTTGTATATTTGAGATTTTTCTTCTTGAGGTCAGCTAGTATTAATTACTGCTATAAACTTCCCTTGTAAAACCACTGTTGCTACACCCCAAAGGTTTTGAGCTGTTGTATTTTCATTTTCATTTTTTTCCATGTACCTTTTAATTTATTCTTTGATTTCCTGGTTGACCCACTCATTGTTGAGTAACTTATTATTTAACCTCCTTCTGTGGTCAGAAAAGATGCATGGTATGACTTTGATCTTCTTGAATTTGTTGACATTTGTTTTGCAGGCTAATGTGTGATCTATTCTGGCGATGTTACATGTGCACTCAAAAAGAGTGTATATTTTGCTGTTTTAGGATGAAGTGTTCTGAGCATATCTGTTAAATCCATCAGGACCAGTGTGTCATTCAAAGTCATTGTTCGCTTATCGATGTTCTATTTAGGTCTGTCCATTGATGTAAGTGGGGTGTTAAAGTCCTCTACTATTATTGTATTATTATTAATCAGCTCCTTTATATTTTTTTATTAACTGTTTTATATATTTGGGTGCTCCTATGTTGGGTGCATATTTGCAATTGTATCTTTCTTCTTTTGGATTGTTTGCTTTATTATTACATAGTATCCTTTTTTATGTCTTCTTACAGTCTTTGTTTTAAGGTCTATTTTGCCAAATGCAAGTATTGCTACTCTGGCTTTCTTTTGCATGATAGATATTTCTCCATTCATTGATTGCAATATGCAGTTATCTTTCGGTCTAAAATAGGTCTCTTGTAGGCAGTATATAAGTGGGTTTTGTTTTTAATCATTCCACCATCCTATGTTTTGATTAGAACATTTAGTCCCTTTACATTCAAAATAATTATTGATAAATATGTATTGCCATTGTATTACTTGTTTTCTGGTTAGTTCTAAAAATTCTCTCTGATTCTTTCTTCTCTCTCATGTTTTCCAAATTTTCTTTAATTATGTACATGGATTTCTTTTTCTTTATTCTATGCATGTTTATTAGTGGTTTTGATATATAGTTACCATTAGGTTGTATATAACCCCTTCTGTATACAGCATGATGTATTAATATCATGGTAGTTTAAATTTTCTTTTTAACTTTAACTCCTCTCCCACACTTTAGATATATTTTTTATATCCTTTTTTTGTGAGTTCCTTGACTGAGTTATTTTTACAGAAGTACTCACTTTTACTGCTTTTGTGTTTCCTAAATTTATACTGTCACTTTTGATCTCTTCTTTCCACAGAAAGCATCCTCTGTAATATTTCTTGCAGAACGGATTAGTGGTCATAAACTCCTTTAGTCTTTGGGAAACTCTTTATTTCTCCTTCTGTTCTGAATGATAACCTTCCTGGGTAGAGTATTCTTGACTACAGATTTTTCCCATTCAGTACTTTGAGTTTATCATGCCACTCCCTTCAGACTTGCTAAGTTTCTGTTGAAAAATCTCCAGCTGTCCTTACAGGTGTTCCCTTGTAGGGTAATAACTACTTTTGTCTTGCAGCTTTTGAAATTTTCTCTTTTATCACTATATTTTGTAATTTTATTTACAATATTTCTTGATATAGATCTACTTTTGTTGATTTTGATGGGAGTTCTCTCTGCCTCCTGGATCTGGATGTCTCTTTCCTTCCCTATTAGGGAAGTTTATAGCTATTTTTCCTTCAAGTACATTTTCTGCCCCTCTCTCTCTTCTTCTGACACTCTTATAATATGAAAGTTATTACATTTGATGGAGTCACTGAGTTCCCTAAGTCTGTTCTCATTTTGCATAATTTTTTCTCTCTTTTGGAGGTCCTGGGTGGCTCAGCCTGTTAAGTGTCTGACTCTTGATTTTGGCTCAGGACATGATCTCAAGATTTGTGAGATTAAGCCCCGGCACAGAGCCTACTGGGGATTCTCTCTCTCCCTCTTTCTCTCTGACCCATCCCTGCTTATGTTCTTGCTCTCTCTCAAAAAAAAAAAAAAAAAAAAAAAAAACAAAAAAAAAAAAAAAAAAAAAAAAACGTAAAAAAAAATGTTTTCTCTTTTGTTCAGCTTGATTACTTTACATTACTCTGTTTTCTAGGTCACTAATTCTACCTCTTCCATCCTGCCATTCATTCTGTCATGTTCTCATTTCATATATTGTATTCTTTACTATGTTATTCCTTATCTCTGTTTTAAAGGCCTCACTCATGTCTTCCATTCTTTTCTCAAGTCAGGTAGGTATCCTTACAATCATTACTTTAAAGTCTTTATTTATCAGACATGTTACTTATCTCTGTTTTGCTTAGCTCTCTGGCCATGGCCTCATCCTGTTCATTCATTTGGGATAAATTTCTGTGTTTCCTCATTTGGTCTGCTTCTCTTTCTCTCCATGTCTGTGTTAAGAAATTCAGCTATGTCTCCCACTCTTGAAAGTAGTGACATTATGAAGACACTGCCCTGCAGCGCACTGTCTCCTGTTCACCAGAACCTGGCCCTTCAGGAGAGTGTTCTGTGCATGTTACTTATGCCCTGCTCTTGTGTCTGAGCCACTTTCCTTTTCTGTGTGGTCCTCTGCACTGACTCTCTGCTCGTTGTGAGCTGTGTTTGCTCTCTGTGGTATGAGTGGCCAGATAGGCCAGCTCTTGGAGGACATGCCAATGGGGAACTTGGGAGCAGAGCATTTGGTGTTAGCAAACGGAGTGCTGGGACACTTGTCCTATGCTTTATCCCCCCTGAAGTGCTGCAGTGGTTGGGGGCTGCACACCAGCACAGCCAGGGATATGTGGCCCGGCATGGTGTGGTGGTGTAGCTCATATTTACCTATTTTGAATTGTCTAAACATTTATTCTCTAGCTCAATGCTCATAGAGCCAGTGAAGCTATTATAGCTCCTAGGCACCAACACACAAGAGTTATTAGAGATTTGTTGAACTCATTATGGAAATATACAGTACAATTCATTTTTCTATTCCATCAACACTATTTTCCCACTCTATGTTAATAAACCAGATACATTTGTAACATTCCAGAGAGTAACAGTTCGATCAGAAATTAGAGTGCCTGATTACCACAAGAAAAGACCGTATCAGCATCTAATGTCCAAAAGCAACAATAATCAATTGGTTTTGAAATGGGTATATTAATCATTGACCTCCTTTAATCAAAACAGAAATGTGTCCTTGTAATAAACAGTTTCCTAGGATGAGAGCATTATTACAAATAACAAAGCACAACATCTAAATAACACTTTATTTTTTTTTTAAAGCTGTGGATGCTATTCTTATTCTTGAAAATCATCAACTTTAAAGATGAATCATAAAGCAGCCAATTGGCTAAAACACACAATATGCACATGGACACATTCATACACAAAAGTGCTCTCTCATGTTAAACTCTTTAATAGTAAAACAAATTGCTAAGTAATTGCTTTTATGAATTTAAAATATTTCTGTTCTAGAGGTGGTGAATACTACAAAATATGAATAAAACTTATGATTCTAACATCATGATATATTCCCATATATTGTATGATGTTCCGTAGTTGAATTTTAAATATCTCTCTGCCACTTTGAACAGGGTGATTGCACATGTGACTCCATTATCTTTCTGGTGGTAGACAAGCATGAGCTGACCCCAATTAGGATTTGCCCCACCATTTCAAGAATTTGACCCAGCTAAGATCACACTCCTCTAAACATTATAATTACCAGTCTCTTGGTACCCATTGAATTTGTTACTGAATTCTTACCCTGTTTATTATTGTTATATGTACACTAAGATTTTGAGTACGTTTCTCTGCATTTTGGCTTTGTCCTATATTTCACAAATCTAATTTATATTCAATATTTGGTTGTTCCATAGACCTCTGCTAAAATAAATACTTATCAGCAACATAAATATTGAATATGATTAAAGTCAAATTCATTTCTTCTCTAAATTTTCACCAATACACAGTTTTAGAAGTTTTACAAAAGTTGTGATCAGTATAGGACAGCTGATGTCATCATTGTGTAGAACATAGCACTTTTTGTACTGTACAAGATAATTTTTTAAAGGAGAGTCCTTATTTTAAAGCATAAAAGTAGAGAAAAGTAAAAAGTGGAAAACAGAAATGATAAAAATTGCATTTAAAAAGAAAAGGCTGCTTATGCTCAGGCAATTTGCAAAAATAATAATTTAGTAATTTAAACCAACTTGCAACATATGTATTATATTCCAAATGTGTTTGCATATTCACAGTGAAATATTTGATGATGTATCAGAGACAGTCCAAAAAATGGTCAAAATTATCATTCATTACACAACATTCAGGCTGAATGTTTACTCAATGAGCAATTATGGATTTAATCTCTACGATTGGTTTTCCTCTAGTATTACTTGCCAGAATATTTAAAATCAGGTAGTTCTGCGGCTTTGTCAGGAAAAGAAAGTGATATTTATACATGGAAATGGTTCATACATAAATATCTCGTAATGAAATACACAACAGAGTAGACAAACTGAAATTATTCCTCTCTCCTGCCAGTCTGTAGTTTTCTATTAGTTTTTACCACATATAATCACATTCTGTGTGATTACATAGCTTACATAATAAGGTGTAGTCAATATGTCCAAAACTAATCTGTTGCAACACGTGTAAGAAATAAAATAACATGTTTAAAAGTGACGTTCTCTAGGGACCCATAAGAATCCTACATAATTTAAATTTTTCATAAGAGAATACAATTGAGGTAGTCATTCCACTGGTAATATTGAAATGATTTACTTAAATAAGAATGGTCAAATTCTTTGGTCTATCCACTTCAACTGAATATTAGTGCAGGAACTTAAATAAGACAATGTTAATAATTGCCCATGATTCTAGCAGTTGATTTTAGAAGACAGTGATAAATGCTTTGCTATCCTTATTCCAAATCAAACGGTCTTGTGTAGAGTTTCCCCATCTAGAGTCTCAGATTCTGCTAAGTGTTTTTGAGAAAAAGACACCCCTCCCCACCCCGTTAGGGCATATGTACTGTTTTCAGTCTCACAAAGCCTCCAGCCTATATAAAAGCCATACACAAGCTATACACAGATACTCATAAAATTTGTAAATGCACCGCTCAAAATGTTCTTTTTATTTACCTCCCTCACATCATCTTTCGCATTCTGATAGAAGGCTAAAAACTATTACATTGGTAGTAATTTTGGTAGATTAAAGAGGCTTAGGGGCACCTGGGTGGCTCAGTTGGTTAAGTGGCCAACTTCAGCTCAGGTCATGATCTCACAGTTCATGAGTTCGAGCCCCGCATTGGGCTCTGGGCTGACAGCTCGGAGCCTGGAACCTGCTGTGGATTTTGTGTTTCTCCCTTGCTGTCCTTTCCCCTGCTCACACTGTGTCTCTCTTTCTCTCAAAAAATGAATAAATGTTAAAAAAATTTTTAAAAACTATCTCATTCAAAAAAAGGTTTACCTCAACAGAGGTTTATAGCTGATTAATACGACATGGCCAATTTCATGAGTTTGCTTCCTTGAATAGCACAGCACATATTCAGCAATGCTACCCATGTACCAGTTTGTACTATGTAACAGCCACTTGGTAAATAGTAATGTAGTAGTCTTGAAAGAGTTAATATTCCAAACAATCTACAAAATAATTTGTACACTGGAAAATCAGGCATAACTGATGAAATACTTGAATTTTTAGAGAAAGAAACATACTTAGCTAAGGACTTCCTACTCATTAATATTACAGTGAGGAAGCCAGTGATAATATTTTGAATTTTTAAAAGACTTCTACAAGGAGATGCCATTAGAGGAAACCTGAGACTTTGCCTTTGATCTTTACAAGTTGCTTTTTCATTGTCAGTATTTTAAGTAGCTAGTATTCCAGTGTAGTGAAGAAAAACATTTCAAGATTTTCAAGTTGCATACATAATTTTCAGGTGAGATATTGTACTTGGCAGACAACTTTTAAAGGGCACAGTTTCTATTCAGTATTTTTGGTATTGTATAAATTAAGAAATAAAATTCTATAAAGAGCAAAAGAATATACAGGTGGCAATATGGTAATTCATCCCTGGCATTAATAAGTGTCATACATTTAAAAAAAAAAAGTTTAGCTACCATGGTTAATGTTTTTGAGGTTCAATTATTTGAAATTTGGAACATGGATTTAAAAATTATCTCTATAGTTTAGTGTTGGTTCTGACTAGAATATTTACACATAAATGACTTGATGAGTAAAGTTTTATAGATAAACACACATAGGCGCACACACTTCACTCTGTACCCCCCCCACAAACCATGAATTAATGTTTCCCAAATATATTTGATAAAAAGAGTTAACAGAGGAACTTTTAAAACAATTGATAGAACTTTCTAAGGAGAGTCTTACTATCTAGATATAGAGATATTAGCAAATATATCAGATCACTTTTTGTCTTATGTATATAATTGCAAATCACCAACTCTTTCTCCTTTGTAACAGTTTTGTTGCAGAACTTTAAAACACAAAAAACATGTCTCTAATTTCCTGCAAAGCCCTCCAGTAACAAACCTCATGGTGGTCCTGAATAGCTTTTTGGCGTAAATGAGAGCCATAGTTTATGAAACCACAGTTTACCTGTGCATTTTTTCTTCTCCTAGACTTTCAGGATTATTAGGGCAATCAAATACTGAAATGAATTATTAAAGAATATTGTTTTGAAATATTTATAAAAGAAAAGCTATCTGGTTCAGATATTTACTTGCTGAAGTAGATTATCAATCTAAAACACATTCAGCACTATACCTAAGGTTCTATAGCTCTTTGATTCTTTGTAAATTTTAACTAAATTCATTAGATGACTTTATAAATTAAAAAAAAAAGTTATTCTTGAGAGAGAGAGAGAGAAAGAGATGCGAGCAGGGGAGGGGCAGAGAGAGAGGGAGATACAGAATCAGAAGCAGGCTCCAGACTCTGAGCTGTCAGCACAGAGCCCAATGTGGGGCTTGAACCCACGGACCCCAAGACCATGAACTGAGCTTAAGTCAGATGCTTAACCAATTGACCTACTCGGGCACCCCTAGATGACTTCATAAATAACATAGATCAATTCAAAACAACTTGTCAGTGACATGAATAATAATCTTTAGTGACAAAATAAGAAGCCAGTGTCTAATGAAATCAAATAGAATTTTATATTTAGCTATTGCTTTCAAATACTATGGTTATTGAGATCTGAAAAAGAGCTCTATCATCTGTTTTGCTCTTTATCTAGTTGAATATGCAACTCTCAATAGAAAGAGACCTCATTTAGAATCATGACTAGTTACCCAATGCTACCACTGCCAACTGAAAACTTTGCTGTGGTTTGTTGCTGATGTGTTGTTATTCCTTGATTTATTTTCAGCCTCTTGCTGTGCAATGATTCAATCATTCCACTTCTCTCTTTTTCCTCCCTTTGCTTGTTTATGACTACGACACATCATTTGTTTTCCTACAAGGAATCTTCAAAAAGTGGAGGAAAAAGGCAAATGCTTTACGACACTCATTTGCAATAAAAGATAAGTTTGCGCACTCTTTCTCCACATGAATACATTTAGCATTTTTATTTAAAATCACTGCCTGCCCACGCCCCTGTCCCTGAACCATATTCTCTAATGAGCATATAACTCTGTGTTCTGTATTTCTCTTCATAAGCAGAATTAGAGACTTATTCCAAAGGCTGATCACACAGGAGCTCATAAACTAGAGACAACCTCATAAAAGTGCAAGTTTCTCAGCTACCCTGCGCTTCTAGGCATCTGTCAAGACAGAAGCAAACATGAAGATCAGTAAGACCTTGAGCAGTGTGTACATCTTGCCAGTAATGGCTTTGTTTTTTAAACAGAGTCCACTTTTATTAGGTTATTGTTGTTCATTAGTGGAGAGGGTTTGCATTTAACCCTATCTGCGGCATCATTAGAACTATACACAAAGAACATTCTGGCTGTACACAGTGAGACTATAATTCTTCTGTATTCCTTTCTGAAATTTTGGTTCAGGAGCCCATATATAATTGCATTGAGGCAGCTGTTGAAATATGCCATATAGTAACTGGCCACAAATAGCCACTCTGGGATCCTGGGTACCATGCTGGCAGGGTCTGAAGCCACAGCCAGACCAATAAAATTGAGAGGAGCCCAGCAAATGGCAAAAAGTACGAAGACCACAAACATGGTGACAAAGTTCCTGAAGTCCTGCGGTTTCATTTTGGGTTTATTGTCAGGTTTCACCCTCCGTCTGACCTGAAGAACCAAGATCCATATTCTAAGGTAGCAGAAGATGACTATGGTCATGGGAACCAGGAAATGGAAAACCACTACCGCTATCGTGTACGTGGAGCTGACAGACTGTGCAAACGTGCAGGAGTAGATCCTCGGGTCGTACTGCAGGGTGCCGGTCCGCAAGTTGGGCATGATTGCCACGAGCGTCAGTGTCCATATCAGGAGCACATAGCAGAGGGAATTCTTGTTACTGTACAGCTTGTCGTACTTGAGACTGTGACAGATGTAGCAGTAGCGGTTAATGGCAATTCCAGTGATATTGAATACTGAGCCAATGACACTCAAGCCCATCAGGAAGCCACTAATTTGGCAGTGCAGAGGTCCCAGATTCCACCCGTTGTTAAATATAGACATCAGCACCAAGGGGTATGGGTACACGGCTACCACCAGATCTGCAAGTGCAAGGCTCACCACAAATACATTTCCTAAAAGAGAAAGGTTTAGAAAATAGAGGTTATTAGCAGTTTTCTATGGATTGCATTGGTTTACTTTCACAGTTATTTTTGCTTAAAGAGCTGTTTAACTCGGTTAACCTGGCATCACAGCGACTGCCATCTTCTAAATGAAATGGAGGCCTCCATTCTCACCAGGAAGTAAGCCCACCGTTGCCCGTGTCAAATCAATTCCGCTGTTCACAAATTCCCACATCCCTAAAACAAGGCATATTCCATGTCAAAAAACTGAGTTTTTTGAACGATTTGGTTCTCTTGTAATTTAAAAAAAAACCTGAGCTCAATATATTCCTGTTAGGTGTTTTGTTCTAGAATATTCTACATGACCTGAGAAACCTCATGTCACTCTTTTCCTCAAGAGATACATGACTTCCCTCAGTTCTGAGCTTTCTGTCCCTCTGCTTCTCCAGTCACTCTCAAATGGGCCTCTAACTCATGTTATTGGGAAGTAATAAATCCTTGACCACAGTATAATAGTGAAAAGACAAAGGGTTCTTCCATCAACTATCTGGGTTAGAATATTGGCTTCACCCCTTCCTAGATTATCTCACCAAATGTCAACTTCCTCTTCTCTAAGATGGGGATACTGACAGTATCTTCTTCATAAGGGGATGATGAGCATAAATTGAGATAGTCCATGTCAAGTACCGAGCACTATCTGTCACATAAGTGCTTGACAAATGTTGTGGGTATTCTACAACTCTCCCCTCAGTCCCAAGGAAAAGGTAGGAGTACTTTAAATTACATAAAGAACTTAAGGTACAAAAAGTGAACCGTATATATTTTCTATATTAATAACACACTTTAAAGTATAAAAACAAAGGACTCTAGTTGAATTTTAAAAGATATTCTGTAAGGAGATTCTTTACTTTTGTGGCTCCTTTTGCCTTTGTTTCTTACTATTCTTTCTGCCTTGATTGGCTCCTCTCTAATTTTTAAAATAGTACCCATTTTCTCAAATCCATCTTAAATAGAAGTCCCCAAAGCCTTTACTTATTTGCCCAATTCTATGGAAAACCTTCCTCTTTCGAAGGCTTCTAAATCACATTTTTATACCACATTTAATTTGGATTAAATTATGATAAATTTCATTCAGTAAAACCTTACTAACTGCATATAATAGGTGCTGGGGAAACAGAAATGGACAGACAGGGATTTTATGAGCCTCAAGCTTAGAAAAACAAGATAGAAAGAAGTACAAGAGTTATGTACAGAAAAGGAGGCAGCAAGGAATGGAATGAACAAGAAATAAGTGAGAAGGAGCATTCCAGGAGGAATGACCATATATTTTGCCTTTTACTATCTTTGTGAACTTTACTTTACTATGTGTTCATACTGTAGTACCCTAAAAGTGTGTCCCCCTCATAACTGTATCTTGAACGGTACCCGGGTGAGACTTTTGCTCAGGGAAGTTTCTGTCTGATTAATTTTATTCCGCATCCCTCCAAAAATTGCAAAGAAGTGAAGTAAAACAGCAGTTGTGGCTGAAAAAAAGGCATGGATTTGCTATTTAAGTAGGAATTTCAGATAAATTGTTGTAAATACAACTTCTTCAAAAACTGGTTATACTAAGCCAAATTAAAGCAATAAAAGCAAATTTATTTTTCCCCATAGAACAATTCCAATCACCAATGAAATATTTAACTTCCAAAGTCGGCATGTTTTAACGAATTTTTAACTCAAAATGTGTAATACTTTAAAAATATGTACAATATATGAAATTCAGCTATAAATTGTCATCGAAGCAGTACATTTTTACCCAGAACCTCATGATGACTAACAGACATAAATAGATTTATTTTTAAAGAGCTTAAAAATAAGATCATAAAAAGTGTCATAGATTTGTTTCATAGCATTCATCCTCTGCTCCATTTAGTTTATAGCAATTATGCTTCTTTTTTGTTTAAGCCATTACATTAATTAAGTCACTCATTTCATTTTCTTTGAACTAATCACATTTTACCAGAGTTGGGAGAAGAAAAAAAAAAAGCCTGAGACTCTTTGTAAATGCGGATGATAGGTATCTCAGCTGGAAGCTTTATCACATCTGTGATGTGTGTGTAAAGTGCGTGCATACTGGAGAGAAGAATGATGAGGTAAGAGTAATTAAATAACTTAATCATGATCATACACATTATAAAATCATCTGTTTTAGCTCTGTGTATGTCCAGATAGATAGCCATCTATCCATTTTTACAGACATCCAACCCTCTACACAGCCAGCACAACAATGCATCCTAAAATTTCAGTAATTCCTGTTAATGACTAGCAATTCCTCCTCTGTTGGCTTTACTTCCAATCCTTGGCCCAGAGGAACTGTAGACTCACAGGATATTAAGATGGAGAGAAATACTAGCGATCATGCAGGGTAATTCCTACTTTTTAGAGATGAGGAAAACTGAGAAATAGGGAATTCAACCCAAAGAAGTCATACCATTAATGTAAGATTGCAACAGCGCTGTTTATTTGTTAATGTCACTCGGCGCATTTCCAGAAGAAAGTTCCTATGGCCAGAAAGAGGTGAGGGTTAGATATGGGGCCCTCTGGCCAGGCTGGCTCTGGCTTAGAGCCTCGTCAGGCCTAATTCTTAAAAAAGCATCTTAGAACCAGAATGAGGGGAGGGGAAGGCAGTTACAGGTCTCTATACCGGTAAGAAGAAGAAACCGGTAACAGCCTCACATTGATTAAAGACACAGGCAAACTATAAAATGGTGAGCAAACAGTCATTCTGGTGAATAAAACCTTAAATTGTAAGTGGAATATGGCACTGATGTGAATAAAATCAGATAGCAGACAGCTAAAGAGTTGCTTTGTCTAAACTGCTTCCTTCAGAAGTAGTCAGGGGACTTCCCTCTGGGAATGGCCAAAGCAAGGTGTCACTGCTTTTCTATTTATAAGTAGTTCCCTTCTTACCGTCTTCCCACACCTCAGGCCATTAACTCCACTAGGGCAGTGCCCATCTTACACATCTTTCTCCCTCTACAACGGGATCTGGTGCAGAGTTGTGTCTTGAATCAAACTGTAGAGTGGGTTTACTAAGCTGAAAGGGCATTTGAATGCAGGGTTTCAGGGTTTTCTATTTCCCGGCAGAGACAACTTGCATGAGATGTAAAAGGTGGAAGGGAAGTAGTCAAGTCCTCTGTGCACTGCGAGGTCAGTGTACGGCACCAGGCACTGTGGGGGCTCCGGCTGTCTCACTCCTGTCCGCTGGCCTGCGGTGAGGGTGGCCGATGCAGGATGCCCACAGCGTCTCTCCCTCCTTCTCTGAGCTCCAGCCTGGCTTGGAAAATGGGAGAGACTGAAAAGAGTTCTGTTCATCCTCCTGGGTTCCATTCCTTCCTCTGAGGATCTCCTGTGCCCTTGCTTTCCTCTTGACATCCATCTTTTCTTCTCAGGTGCCTCATCTGTAGACTGTCGGCATATGATGGTTAATTTTATATGTCAGCATGACCAAGTCGTGGGATGCTCAGGGAGCTGGTTAAACATCACTCGTGGGGTGTGTCTGTTACGGCATTTGAATGAACAGAGGAAATTGGCATTTGAATGCAAGTGTCCTAGCCAATCCATTAAGGGCCTGACTAAAAGAAAAAAGTTGAAGGGAAGGGAAAGTCCGTCTCTCTCTGCCTGCCTTCTTAGGCTGGAACATCAGTCTTCTCGGTGTGTAGACTGGAATGACAGAACAGGTGGTCTTGGGATTCAGACCAAAACTACCCCAGCTCTCCTGGGTCTCCAGCTTATACATGGTAGACTGAGGGACTTTTCAGCCTCCATAATCAAGTNTGCTAATAAACCTAGTAAGCCAGTGTCATATTATAGAATATATAATATGTTAATATAATAGACATATTACTAAACTAATAGAATATTCTATTCTGAATAGAAATATACTAACATGCTAATAGAATATGTATTCTATTACTCATTCTATATATTACATATCTTACTGCTATATATACAATATACTATTTTCTGAATAGAATATATATGATTACTAGAATATATATTCTATATAATATATATATATTATGTATATATATATTCCATTGGTTCTGTTTCTCTGAAGCACCCTAATACAAGGCCCTAGCACCAGACACAGAAGCAATCAGCTTCAACGGAAGTGTTTAATCAGCTCCTATAATTGCTCTCCTGATTTTGTTTCTCAAATTGATTGAACCCTGACTGATACTAGAAGTAGACCAAGAACCTTAAGGAGGGTTTTTCTCTATCAGTTCTTGGTTGCCTGGATTTAGTTCTCTAATGGCATTAGATTTGAAGGCATTAAAAACCTCATTTCCAGTAGAACACTGGTAGTTCATGGTGTAGAGTGGCAAAACAGTTACTTAAATTACAGGCTGTATTCATCTTCCAAGGTGAAGAACAAGTTGGTTCACCACACTCCTACCACTAAATACACACACACACACACACACACACACACAGACACACACACCCCTAATTTTGACATGCTACACCAATCTGTTTACTGAGCAACCCAAGAAAAGATTTTGAAGGCTGTTTTACCATTTGACTATTCTGATCCAATGGTGTTTGAATTATTTGTGGTAAATCTGGATGATGTAAGGCTCCCTTAGCACGCCTATATGAGTGACTTATAACTATAGACACTTAGTGTTTTGTAACAAATCTATGCTATCCTTTGCAGACTAGAATTCACCTTTAGAGAAACAGTTATTGACTTGTTACTCAGCCACAGAGAGTTTGAAAACTTGACCACGTACCACCAAGTGACCGTGTGATCTGAAAGACCCCTAATGGACTATGTATTGTCTGACCCACTAAAATCACCAAGTTGGCATGCACAGTACCAAACAGAAATGGTGTAGACAAAATCTGGCTCAAGCACGTACTGACAGCACAAGTAATGGATGGGCAAGTGTCATAGATGCCCATGGCCCACATTCCTACCACACTGCCATCGTTTTCTCAACTTGCGCCTATAGCCTCATGAGGAGTCCCCTTTGATCAATTAATAAGGAAGAAAAAAACTTCTGGCATGCTTTACAGATGGCTTTTCATGAGAGGCCAGTGCTGCCCCAAATTGGATGTTGCAGTACTACAGGCCAAATATACCCAGTGAACAGAACTGCAAACTGGTTGTTGATTTTGCCGGAAAAGAGAGATGGCCACACGTACACATTTACATTGATTCACGGACAGTGTCTAATGGTATAGCTAGATGGTCAAGGAGTGGAAGGAAGGGGTTTAGAACACTGATAACACAGGAATCTGGAGAAAGAGTAGGAGCACAGGCCTCCCCGAATGGGCGATGAGTATGAAGATACTTGTGTCCCATACAAACAGTCACCAAAAGCAACCTCAGCAGGAGTATCTAGGGGTTTTTGTTTGTTTGCCTTTTCGGGTTTTTTTGTGTGGGGATCTTAATGATACAACCTATGTCCACGTTGTTCAGCCACCACTGTCCCCGACCACTAAGCTCACAAAGTTATGCACCAGAAACAGCAGTTACTAATGGGCCCGGCAGCCCAGAGAACTGCTCATTAAAATGATCTGGTTATAGCCACTGCTGACCTGCTGTGTCTACAACCTGTCAACAGCAGAGGCCACCACCGATACGGCACCATTCCCCAGGAATATCAGCCAGGCAATAGAGGCAGATTGACTACATTGGACCACTTCCATCATTGAAGGGGAAGTACCTTGTTGGCAGTGGAACAGAGTGTATTCTGGATCTGGATTTGCCTTCCATACTCTTATATCTTCCACCAATCTGACATCCATAGACTTAGAAGATGCCTTTGTCTTTGTTTATGGCAAAACACTGCTTCTGAGGGAGGGACTCACTTTCCAGCAAATGAAGCAAGGCAGTGTGGTAGAATGACTTTTGAAGGTTAGTTCCAGCACTAGCGGAATGAGCCTAAGGTAATGTCCCCCAGGGTGTAGTGTGTGTTCTAAATCAGTGACTAGATTCATGGATCAGAAAATCAAGGGTGGAAATGGTCATTTTTCTTCTCCTAAGTGATACCCTAGCAAAACATTTGCTTCCTGTCCTCACAACTGTGGGTTCTGTCCTAAAGTCTCAGTTCCCAAGAGAGGAATGACTGCTCCACCAAGAGGCATAACAATGGTTTCCCTAAACTGGAAGTTGAGACTGCCACTTAGCTACTTTGGGCTCCTCTTGGGGAATCAATAGACTACGAAGGAGCTCACTGTCCTGAAGTGGGTGATTAATCCTGATTATCAAGGGGAAACTGGGTTATTACTACACGGTAGGATCAGTGATGCGTGGCTCTGCAATACAGGAGCTCCCCGGAGAACCTTGATAGTGTCACACCCTGTGGTAAAGGTCAGAGGAAGACCAAGCAGTCCAATTGCGGCAGGAATGCCGGTGTGGGGAACTTGAGGAAGGAAAGTTTGAGTCACCTGACAGGCAAGAAATCTCTCTCCCTAAACTGTATGGAGTTTGCACCTTGAGTTTGTCTTTGTCTTCTCTTCCGCCGAGATGAAATCCATGTGTTGTGCTTCATGGAAAGTTCCTCCCAGGTCAGAAAGCCCTGGCTGAGGGACATCTCTTCCTGCAAGGACTCTTCTCCCAATCACTGCCATCTTGCAGGGCTCTCCCTGGACAAATAGGCCTCCTTTTATACCTTCTGGTGACCA
Source organism: Crocuta crocuta (assembly GCF_008692635.1). Classification (NCBI taxonomy): domain Eukaryota; kingdom Metazoa; phylum Chordata; class Mammalia; order Carnivora; family Hyaenidae; genus Crocuta; species Crocuta crocuta. Next base: position 151,514 of record NW_027531987.1, read on the forward strand.
GCCCTTTCCTCCCCCCTCAAGTGTCTCCTCTCTTTTGCCTTCCCACCTGTTGTAAAGTCACCTTCCTGGAATGCTTGGATCCTACCTACACCGCATTGCTGAAACTTCTCTCCAGTCAGCAGTGACATTCTTAATGAGACTTCATTCAGCCTTCATCCTTTTTATGGTCCTGAACTAATACCTCGTCCATGTCAACCTGTCCGTATACTACCCTGTGCGAATAGTGGAAGATACTCTGCATGTGATACCTGATCACACCTTAGAATTTTGCTGTTTTGTCTCCTTGACCCCGCTTGCCTCCCTGGCTCTTGAGTCTTGTCTGCATCTCACTGTCTTCCAGGTTCTACTTCTTACCTTGGCCTTGACTCTTTAATACTGGAAACATAGTTGACTGATGGCTTGTCTTGCCTGTTCCGTTACTATACCATATATGCAATAAAGAGACTAAGAAGACTTCAGCATATAATAAAGTGACATACCCCTCTTGCTGTAGTTTGGTTTTCAGTTTTTAAAAGTGTGAAATCCTGCCAAAAACTCTCCTCATCTTCTCAATTTCATGACTCTCTTCTCAGAAGGCTGGTTTAGGGAGATGTTTGTACTATGTAAATATCCACATTACAGTCCCATCGATTGAGCCTTTCCTGTATAAGCTAAACACAAACTACTGATGTCTGCGGGGAGCCCGGGAAGATGGCAGAGAGGAAGGACCCTGAGCTCACTCTGTCCCATCTTTACAACTAGACATCATCCACATCCAAGTCAGTCACCTGGAGAGCGACCTGAAGACTGGAAGGGCACACTCTGGGCAACTACATCCAGGCAGGAAGCTGCACCTGAAAGGTTAGGAAGGGCTGAAACGTGGATGGCACGGCTGCAGGACGGAGGGAGCCGCACGCATGGAGAGGGCAGAGCAATGGGCCCTCAGACCGGGGAGCTCACCTGGGGAAAACTAATCCCCATAAGGTTGGGCTATAAAAACCAAGGGGCTGACTTCCTTGAGCGTGTAAAACCAGTGAAGAGTTGGGAGTCGGCTGACTCCGCACTGGGCCAGTCAGGCACCAATGAGAGCCAAAAAAGAGACCCTTAAAGAGACACAGCCTGTGTGGAGAGGCAACATTTGTGAACATTTTTCACAAAATTGTGAAAAACATCCATTTGCACAACACTGGGAGGCGGAGAGGAGACAGATCTGCTGGTAATGATTTTGGAGTGTGTTGGGGGACTTCTTTCGAAAGGTGGGAGCTGCAGGCTCCATGTCTCCCCCCCACACACCTCCCCTGCTCCCCAGCATGAACATAGCGCCACCTGAAGGAGGCAGGGCTGCACATGCGTGTGTAGCCTCAGCACTGGGCTCAGGGCAAATGTGGCAAAAGCCGTGCACGTGCCCCACTCGGCCACTGCAGCGCGCCTGGCTGCACATTCCCAGCCAGCACCCCCACCCGCGCCCCCCCGCNGCCCCAGCCAAGGTGAATTCCGCTAACACGAGTGCCCCGTTCTCAGGGTCCCTGTAGACACGCATCCCCAGAGCTGGGCTGCCTGGGTCCCGCTAATACCACACAAAGCAACAACAGGCAAAGAGTCCATCCAGACGACCGCACGGAAAGGACAAGTGACTGAGACACAACAGCAGGGCGTATGTAACACACGTGGGACACTCTCCTGAAGTTCCAGGTTCTGGTGGACAGGGGCCACCACGCTGCAGGGCACTCCAGGACCTCTTCTTCGTAAAGTCACTACTTTCAAAACAGAAGATACAGCTGCCTTTTTTTTAAACAGAGAAATAGGCACAGATAGGCAGACAAAATGAGGAAACAGAGAAATTTATCCCAAATGAATGAACAGGACAAGGCTACAACCTGAGATCTAGGGGAAACAAATATAAGGAACATGTCTGAGAGAGAATTTAAAGCAATGACCATAAGGATATTTACCAGAGTAGCACTACTCATATTAGACAAAATTGGCTTTAAAACAAAGACTGTAAGAAGAGAAAAAGATGAACAGTATATAATTATAATGTAACATAATTTTCAATGAAAAATATAACAATTGTGAACATTTTTTAAATAGAATTTATTGTCAAGTTAGCTAACTTAGAGTGTATACAGTGTGCGCTTGGCTTTGGGAATAGAGGCGCATGATTCATCACTTACAACACCCAGTGCTCATCCCAACAAGTGCCCTCCTCATTGCCCATCACCCATTTTCCCTTCCCCTCACTAACCCTCAGTTTGTTCTCTGTATTTAAGAGTCTCTTATGGTTTGCTTCCCTTTCTGTTAGTAACTATTTTTTCCCCTTCCCTTCCCCATGGTCTTCTGTTAAGTTACTCAATTCCACATGTGAATGAAATCATGTGTTATTTGTCTTTCTCTGACTGACTGACTTTACTTAGCACAATACCCTCCACTTCCACCCACAGTGTTGCAAATGGCAAGATTTCATCCTTTTTCATCGACAAGTAGCACTCCATTGTGTGTGTGTGTGTGTGTGTGTGTGANCCTTTAGATAAATTCCTAGTAGTGTTATTGCTGGATCATAGGGCAATTCTATTTTTCATTTTTTGAAGAACCTCCATACTGTTTTCCAGAGTGGCTGCAGCAGTTTGCACTCCCACCAAAAGTGCAGGAAGATTTCCCTTTCTCCACATCCTTGCCAACATTTTCTGTTTCCTGAATTTTTAATTTTAGCCACTCTGACTGGTATGACATGGTATCTCATAGTGGTTTTGATTTGCAGTTCCCTGATAATGAATGATGTTGAGCATCTCTTCATGTGTCTGTTGGCCATCTGGATGTCTTCTTTAGAAAGGTGTCTATTGTGTTCTGCCCATTTCTTCACTGGATTAGTTGTTTTTCAGGTGTTGAATTTGGTAAGTTCTTGATGGATTTTAGACACTAACCCTATATCTGATATGCCATTTGCAAATATCTTTCCCCAGTCCATCAGTTGCTTTTTAGTTTTGTAAATTGTTTCCTTTGCTGTGCAGAAGCTTTTTATCTGGATGAAGTCCCAATAGTTCATTTTTCTTTTATTTCCCTTGCCTTTGGAGATGTGTCAAGTAAGAAGTTGCTGCGTTTGAGGTCAAAGAGGTTGTTGCCTGTTTTCTCCTCTAGGATATTGATGCTTTCCTGCCCCACATTTAGGTCTCGTCCATTTTGAGTTTATTTTTGTGTATGGTGTAAAAAAATGGTCTCGTTTCATTCTTCTGCATGTTGCTGTCCACTTCTCCCAGCACAATTTGCTAGAGACACTGTCTTTTATCCACTGGATGTTCTTGGCTGCATTGTCAAAGATCAGTTGGCCATACATTTGTGGGTCCAATTCTGGGTTTTCTATTCTATTCCATTGGTCTGTGTGTTGATTTTTGTGTCAATACCATAGTGTCTTGATGATTACAGCTTTGTAATACAGGCTAAAGTCCAGGATTGTGATGCCTCCACTTCTGGCTTTCTTTTTATTTATTTTTGTGTGTGAGAGAGAGCATGTATGGGAGAGAAAAGAGTAGAAGACATAAGTGAGACTCCTAACACAGAGATAAGGAATATCATAGCAAGGATAAAGGACTTAATCCTGATGGAATGAATAGCAGGATGAAAGAAGAAGAAAAACAAATTAATAATCTAGAAGACACAGTACTGGAAAGTAATCAAGTTAAACAAAAGAAAGAAAAAGAATTACACAAAATAAGTATAGACTTGGATAATGCAGTGACTGCATCAAACATAATACCATTCATGTTTTAGGAGAGAAGAAGAGAGAGAAAGAGGGAGGCAGAAAACGTATTTGAAGAAACAATAACTATAAACTTCCCTAACCTGGGGAAGGAAACAGGCATCCAGATGCAGGAGGCACAGAGAACTCTGATCAAAATCAACAGAAGCAGGCACCAAGGCATATTATAATTAAATTTATAAAACATAATGATAAAAAGTTTTTTTTTTNAGGTTGCTCTGAGCCCGAGTCCGGTTAGAAGGCTCTCTCAGTGGATTCTGCGTCCTTTGTCTCCCAATCTCTCAGGTTTTGTAAGGTTTCCAGTGGCTTCAGATCTTTTCTGTGTGATGTATGGGCGCGAGTGCAAGTACGGAGCTCCTTATATCTCCGCCATCTTGCCCCCTCTGCCCATAATGATAAAAATTTAAAAGCAGCAAGATAAAGAAGCCCTTAACTAACAAGGGAAAACTCATAAGGCTAGCTGGAGACTTTCCAGCAGAAACTTAGCACACCTGAAGGGAGTACTGTGATACATGCAAAATGCTGAATGGGAAAAATGTGCAGTCAAGAATACTCTATCTAAGAAGGCTATCATTTAGAATAGAAGGAGATAGAAGAGTTTCCCAGACAAAAACTAAAGGAGTTTGTGACCATTAAACTAGCCCTGAAAGAAATAATAAAGGGAACTTTTTGATTGGAACAGAGAGACCCAAAGTGGCAATATAAAGGTAGAAAACATAAAAGCAGTAAAAATAAATTTTTATGCAAAAAATCAGTCAAGGAACTAAGAATAACATAAACCTAAAATGTGGGGAGGAAGAGAAAACAATAGGTTCACACTTAAATGACCATCAGCTTAGTTTAGACTGTGCAGAAGAGGTCGTACACAAACTTAATGGTAACCATATATTAAAATCCACTAAATATGTGAAAAATAAGAGAAAGTAATCCAAATACATAACTAAAGAGCATCCACGAAACATGAAAGGAATACAGGACAGGATCAGAGAAAATCTTCAGAAACAACCAGAAAACAAGTAATCAAATGGCAATAAATACATATATATCAATAATTACTTTGAATTTAAATGGATTAAACACTCCCATCATAAGACAGAGTGACAGAATGGATTAAAAAAAACAATGTCTATCTAAATACTTCCTATAAAATACTCATTTTAGACCTAAAGACACCTGGAGATTGAAAGTGAGAGGATGCAGAAATCTCTTTCATGTAAATAGATGTCAAAGGAAAGTTGGAGTAGCAATACTTATATTAGAAAAAATGGGCTTTAAAACAAAAACTGTAGTAAGAGAAAATAAGAACACTATATAATACAATACAAATATAATCTTCGACAAGAATATGTAACAATTGTAAATATTTTTTAATGTTTATTTTGAGAGGCAGAGGGAGCATAAATGGCAGAGGGGCATAGAAAGAGGAAGAGAGAGAATCCCAAACAGGCTCTGCATTGCAACATGTAGCACAATCTCACAAACCCGCGAGATCATAATGTGAGCCAGCCTCAAGAGTCAAACGCTTAACTGACTGAGCCACCCAGGTTCCCCACAATTGTAAATACTTATGCACCCAACATAAAAGCATCTGAATACATGAAAGAGTTAATGACAAACATACAGGAACTAACTGATAATAATACAGTAATAGTAAGGGACCTTAACACCCCACTTACATCAATGGATAGATCATGTAAACAGAGCATCAACAAGGAAACAATGAGTTTGAATGACACACTGGAACAGATGGATTTAACAGATACACTCAGAATATTTCATCCTAAAACAGTAGAATACACATTATTTTCAAGTGCACATGGAACATTCTCCAGAATGGATCACATGTTAGGGCACAAAACCAGCCTCACTAAATTCAAGAAGATCCAAGTCATACTATGCATCTTTTCTGACCAGAAAACGATGAAACTAGAAATTAACTACAAGAAAAAATCTGGGTAGACCACAAATACATGGAGGTTAAGTAACATGTTACTAAACAATGAATGGGTCAACCAGGAAATCAAAGAACAAATAATGAAGTACATGGAAACACATGAAAATAAAAATACAATGATCCAAATGGTCCAAAGCCTCTGGGATAGAACATACATCGTTCTAAGAGGGAAGTTTATAGCAGTACAAACTCCTCACAAGTAGTAAGAAAAGTCTCAACTACACAACCTAACCTTGAACCTAAAGGAGCTAGAAAAAAGGAGTTAGAAATGCGGAAAACCTAAAAACAGCAGAAGGGAGCAAATAATAAAGGTAGAGCAGAGATCAATGATATAGAAACTAAAAACAAAGAAAAAAAATCAATGAAACCAAAAGGTGGTTCTTTGAAAAAAAAATCAGTAAAATTGGTAAACTTCTAGCCAGACTTCTCAGGAAAAAAAAAGAACTTAAATACTCAAATCACGTATGAAAGAAGAGAAATAACACCACAGAAATAAAATCATAAGAGAACAGTATGAAAATCTCTTATGCCAACAAATTGGACAACATGCAAGAAATGAAAAAATTCCTAGGGACATAAAAACTCACAAAACTGAAACAGGAGGAAATAGAAAATTTGAAAAGGCTGATAACCAGTATAGAAATGGAGTCAGTAATCAAAAAACTCCCAACAAACAAAAGTCCAGGAGCAGATGGCTTCACAGGTGCATTCTACCAAACATTTAAAAAGGAGTTAATACCTATTCTTTTTAAACTATTTCAAAAAAGAGAAAAAGAAGGAAACCTTCCAAATTAGTTCTATGAGGTCATTACCTTGATACCCAAACCAGATAAAGACACCAAAAAAAAAAAAAAGAATTACAGCCCAGGATCTATGGTGAACATAGATGCGAAAATTCTCAGTAAAATACTAGCAAACCAAATCCAAAATACATTTAAAAACTCCTTCACCACGATCAATTGGAATTTAGTTTTGGGCTGGAAGGGTGGTTCAACATTTGCTAATCAAACAAGATACATCACATCAATAGGAGAAAGGGTAAGAAAAAAGCATTTGACAAAGTAAAACATCCATTCATGATTTAAGAAAAGAAAAAGACCCTCAACAAAACAGGTTTAGAGAGAATATATCTCAAGACAATTAAAGCCCCTTTATGAAAAACTCACAACTAACTCATTCCTAATGGGGGAAAACTGAGAGCTTTTCCTCTCTGGTCAGGAACAACATAGGGATGTAATTAGCATCTGTCAGTCAAGCAGGATNAAGAGAGAGAGAGAGAGAGAGAGAGAGAACGAACATACGGAGGCAGGGGAGAGAGAGAGGGGATCAGAGAATCCAAAGTGGGATCTGCGCTGAGAGCACACAGCTCGATGTGAGGCTCGAACTCATGAACCTTGATTGAGATCATGACCTGAACCAAAGTCAGCCTTAACCAACTGTCAGCCAGTCTCCCCCAGGCAGGATCTTTTAAAACATCTCAGGACCACTTCAGGCTTCAGCTGCTATCTAACCAGCCAACTTTCAAACTCCTCTTGAAAAATTTTTCTTCCATATAAACATATTTCTAGTCTTATACCTCTGTATGCCAAGTCTTAGTTTTATTTGAAAATAAAAGAATTTCAAGTGCCCAAATGAAAGCAATCTCTTCGAAAGTAGGATCCAAGCTTAGCATGTTGTCTTGTATTTTGACAAACCAACAAGAATTTGCTGACAACTTATATTCTGTCTTAAACTGTAGGTATGCAATAAATATTTATGTAAATGAATATTCAATCCAGTAAGTTCCAAAAGCACTCACTATCAGAGCCGGTAAGCATCCTTTTAAGCCAGAAGCACCACAACTGAAATTCAATCTAAGTAGCCTGAATAATATTCAGCACCAAGTAGATTAGTTTGCTCTTTTTTTTTGTCCTTGTTTTCTAAGACAGAGGCTTTAAATGTGATTCCCAAAAGTGGATAGCTCTGTAGAAGAATAAATCTTAGAACACCTCCGTCAGGAAGTCCAGAAGTTTATTCCCCATTTGCAGTATCATTCAATTTCACTGAAATTTCGAGTGTCACATAGAGCCTTCAGGTGTCACGTAAACTTGGTTAGCCAACCTATTTGAAAGGTGAGGAACTTAGGATGCTGATTAAGGAAGCATCTTTACAAAGGGAAGTGGGTGATGCTGGTGTACCATACAGAACCCTGAGCAGGAACAACTGCTTCCTTAAAAACAATCCATTGAGCGCTTGGGTGACTCAGTCAGTTAAGGGTCTGACTTCAGCTCAGGTCATGATCACACAGTTTGTGACTTTGAGCCCCGTGTTGAGCTCTGTGCTGACAGCTCAGAGCCTGGAGCTTGCTTTGGATTCTATGACTCCTTCTCTCTCTGCCCCTCCCCCGCTCATGCTTGCTCACTCTCTCTCTCTCAAAAATAAATAAACATAAAAAAATATACACAACAATCCATTAACTGCCTCTGGTAGCCCAGAAAATGCTGAGAGCATGTGTATTTCCTCTGTTAGAAAATAGGGCATTTCTCTCAGCTGAGCCACTTAAAACCACTTAAGGGAGGAAATTCAAGCCACCTTAAACAGATGTCACTTTTTCACCTCAAATATTCCAGTTACCACTTTTTAAAGATAATAAGAATAAGCAGAACAATGTCGAGAGACTCCATGGAGATTTAAAATGACTTCCAAAGCAGATATTTTTCCAAACAGGTGTTTTTTTCTTAATGGAAGTATAATTGACACACAATGTTGCGTTAGTTTCTGGTGAAAAACATAGTGATTCAACAACTGTATCTGCGATGCTCTGCTCCTCACATCTGTCTGTAGCTGCCATCTGTCACCATACACTACTAAAATGCCATTGAATACATTCCCTGTGCTAGACCTTTCATTCGTGCGATTTATTCATCGCATAACTGGAATCCTGAACTTCCCACTCCCCATAACCATTTTGCCCATCCCTCAACCCCCTCCTCTCTGACAACCACCAATTCTTTGTGTTTATGCATCTTTTTCTGGTGTGTGTGTGTGTGTTGGGGGTTCCACATGTGAGTAAAACTGTATGGTATTTGTCTTTTTTTTTTAAACTTCACTTAGCATAATACCCCCCAGGCCCACCCATGTTGCTGCAAATGGCAAGATCTCATTTATTTATGATTAATATTCCATAGTGTGTGTGTGTGTGTGTGTGTGTGTGTAATCTTGATCTGTGCATCCCTCGATAGACACTCCACTTGTTTCCATATCTCAGCTGTTATAAATAAGGCTGTGATGAATATGGGACATACATCTTTTTCAGGTTGGTTTTTTGTTTTCTTTGGGTAAATAACCAGTAGTGGAATTATTGAATCATATGGTATTTCTATTTTTAATTTTTGGAGGACCCTCCATACTGTTCTTCACAGTGGCTGCACCAATTTACATTCCAACCAACAGTACATGGGGGGGTTCCTTTTCTCTACATCCCTGACAACACTTGTTATTTCTTCTTTCTGATAACAGCCATCCTAACAGGTGTGAGTGATATTTTATTGTGATTTTGATTTGTATTTTCCTGATGATTAGCGATATTGAGCATCTTCTCATGTGTCTGTTCGCCACCTGTATGTCCTCTTTGGAATAATTTCTGTTCAGGTGTTCTGTCCATTTTTTATTCAGATTGGTTTTTTTGATATTAAGTTGTAGAAGTTCTTTATGTATTTTGGATATTAATTGCTTTTTGGATGTATCGTCTGCAAATAACTTCCATTCAGTAGATTGACTTTTAGTTTTGTTGATGGTTTCCTTTGCTGTGCATAAACCGTTTATTTTGATGTACTCCCAATAGTTTATTTTTGCTTTTGTTTCCTTCATCTGAGGAGACATATCTAGAAAAATGTTGCTATGACCAGTGTCAGAAAAGTGACTGCCTGTATTCTCTCTAGGATTTTTAGAGTTTCATATTTAGGTCTTTAGTCCCTTTATAATTTAGTTTTGTGTATAGTGTAGGAAAGTGGTCCAGTTTTATTCTTTGGCAAGAAGGTCTCCATTTTTACAGCATCATTTATTTGAAGAGACTGTCTTTTCTCCATGGTATATTTTTGCCTCTTTCATCATAAATTAATTGATTGTCTAAGTGTGGGTTTATTTCTGGACTCTCTATTCTGTTCCATTTATCTATGTGTCTATTTTTATGCTAGTACCATATTGTTTTGATTACTACAGCTTTATGATGTATCTTGAAATCTGGGATTGTGATACTTCCAGCTTTGTTCTTCTTTCTCAAGATTGTTTTGGCTATTTGGGGTCTTTTGTGGTTCTATACAAATTGTAGGATTGTTCATTCTAGTTATGTGGGAAAATACTATGGTATTTTGATAAGGATTGCATTGAATCTGTAGATTGCTTTGGATAGCGTAGACATCTTCACAGTAAGAAATCTTCCGATCCATGAGCATGGGATATCTTTCCATTTGTTTGTGTCATCTTCACTTTCTTTCATCAGTACTTTATAGTTTTCAAAGTATACATCTTTCATCTCCTTGACTAAGTTTATTCCTAAGCATTTATTCTTTTGGGGGAAATTATAAGTGGAATTGTTTTCAATTCAGATATTTTTCAAATCAGGTATTTTTTAAAAACAGAACCATCAAATGTTAGAACTAAATGCAGGAGGTTTAATTTAGGATATTTTATCTTTGGTTACCTTTTGGGANATAGACATCTTCACAGTAAGAAATCTTCTGATCCATGAGCATGGGATATCTTTCCATTTGTTTGTGTCATCTTCACTTTCTTTCATCAGTACTTTATAGTTTTCAAAGTATACATCTTTCATCTCCTTGACTAAGTTTATTCCTAAGCATTTATTCTTTTGGGGGAAATTATAAGTGGAATTGTTTTCAATTCAGATATTTTTCAAATCAGGTATTTTTTAAAAACAGAACCATCAAATGTTAGAACTAAATGCAGGAGGTTTAATTTAGGATATTTTATCTTTGGTTACCTTTTGGGATAGCCAAGAGAAAAATGATTGTGAAAGCTAGCAAAAATAAGTTCCATCATATCCATGATTAATGCTGAAAATTGCTTTTTTATGAGATGAATAGCTGGAGGAACAAAAGATCAGATCCAAATATAATCCTGTAGACCAAAACTCAATGACATACTTAGGAGTCTTAATCCACTGTCTAAGATTTCCAAGCAATTCTGAGGATTACTTTGGCAAATTTGGATAAAATTTGGGGTTCAATGACAAAATACCACACAGACAAGAAAAAACATCATAAAACTTTAAACAGTGTCTAAGCAGGCAAGAGAAAAAAAATCAATAAAATGTCTTTACAAATAGAATATTGTCTTGAATCAATTTCAAATATCATGAAGAGCTATAGGAGGAAAACATCAACAGTACTACCAAGAATTCTATCAGATGGTAGATTATGTTAAACATTGACTTTGTTAGACTGAAATCATTTTCCAAGTCTGTACATACAGTTACGTTATAATTTTTTGAATGGTGAATACTTGTCTGAGAAACGTATCATAGCTTGTGGAGGTGATTTATTTTAAATTAGAGACTGGATATTGAAATAATCAGAATTATTTCCTCTCAAAGATTGGATATTGAAGCAATCAGTGTCTCAGTTCTACATGCTACAGGGAGATAATGTTTACTATGAAAGGGAAAATGGAGACCTAAGAGAATTTGTGCAATTTCCGTAATGTTGCAAAAGAGAATTCAATCCTAAATCTTTAGTTTCTGAATGATTTCATTTCTTATTATTCATATTGTCCGCTTAAAAAAATACATTTTAAAAATGAGCACTTAAAAATAATGTAAAAAGTACTAATTATAGAATACATACTAATAATATAATAATACCATTATTTCTGTAGTGTTTTATAATTTCAAGGTGATAGGTAGATGGATGGGTGGATGGAGGGGCAGAATCTAAATCTATTCTAGCAAATCTATGAGACAAGATGGAGAACTAAGACTTAGATTGAGTAACTAGACCCAACACATAATACAAATAAAAGTATAGCAGACATAAAGGACTCAGCCCGGGTCTTCTGATTTTAATTCCTGTGCTCCTCCCACTGTTCCACTCTGGATTGTGTGTTGTAGTAAGAAATACTGATCATTTATCTGTGAATTTGGGGTTTCAGGGTTTTTTAAATCTACCTGAGGAGGTGTGCATAAGAACAAATAAAAGAAAATGTGGGGAAGTGCTTTGAAAACTTAGAATTGCTCTATGTGTATAAGTACAAAGCAATAGGCATCCTAAATAAGAAGTTATTTTTATACTTCATCTGCAGAGATCAGATCAAAATAGCTGTGAAAAGTGCATCACAAACTACAATCCCACAAGTTTTCTACTTTCCTTTTCTCAAGCTTGAAAAATGTTTCAAACATGAAATAATACATTTTTAAAATAAAATTGTAGGATTGACAATCCAAATTCTGTTAATAATGGGGGTTGGCTTGATAAGGGCACTGGAAAATAGTCCTATTTTCAGTGGAAATGTTCATCAAAAGATGACCAGCAGTTTTTGCAAAATCAGCTGTGGACCAGAACACTATAAAAGAGGCTTTACTTTTATCACAAAAGGTTTAGATTTTCAATTAAGACACCAGAACCGATTTTTGAGGAACACTGTGCATCTGCTCTAATTGCTCATGTCCCAGAAGTCAGACCTTTGTTACAATTCTATTTACTTTGTATCTGATGTCTTTGGATATTAAATGAATCCTAGGACAGCATCACTTTCAGTAAGAAGAGACTGTAAGATGCAAAATGAACCCTTACCAAAAAAGATTTCTGAAAGGAAAAACTGACTCAATAGTATTATTGTCCAAACCAAAATGTATTGGTTTTTGTCTGTTGGTTTGTTTTAATGTTTATTTTTGAGAGAAAGAGAGAAAGAGAGAGAAAGAAAGAGAGAGAGGGAGAGAATGAACGAACAGGGGAGGGGCAGAGAGAGATGGAGACACAGAATTTTAAGCTGACTCCAGGCTCTGCACTGCCACCACAGAGCTTGACATGGGGCTCAACCCCACAAACTGCGAGGTTGTGACCTGAGCCAAAGTCGGATGCTTAACTAAGCCACGCAGGTGCCCCTCAAATGTATTGGTTTTATTTTTATTTTGGGATTTGGGCAGTTGGTTCATATACGGGTATTTCGTTCGATGTTTTTGGCTTTAAAGATCCTACAGAACACTGGTTTTTAAATCACCAATAAACTATGAAATTAGCCATCTTTAGGACCTCAATAGACACATCCCAAATTGGTTTTGCAGGAGAGACTGTCTGATTCTCTAGTCTAAAACATGATGAAGGGCCTATCTTCCATCCATCTTTGAACGCCTGTAAATGACATGCTCACTCATGTGAATGCCCCTGTTCTTTAGATGCGTGTTGTTGCAAATGAAGGGCCAGGCTGGCTGCCAATTTAGGCTCTTCCTCCTGAGTGGTTACATTTTGAAGGGGTCGCTCCAGGCGTAGGAAGAGCCTCTCTGTCCACTGGTCCAACCAGAGGCAAGAAAGCTCCCCCAGGGGGACTGTTCACTCACATACACTGTGGGTCACTTCATCATAAGTGTCCCTGGCTCTTCCTACCCAAACTCACAAGAACCTGCATAAATCCCAGAGATCCAATCCTCTATCTCTGTGTGGTTGGTTATTTCTCTTCCAGGTTCTCTTCCAAGAAGGGAGAAGTACATGGGAAATTTCGAAAGCTGGTGAATATTTCTTGGGAAATAAGATAGGGAAACTAGATGTCATGCTGAGATATTTTTTAGCAGATATGAGACACTTCACCCAGATCGTTTAGGACAAACGAGGCTCACTTTCATTAGAATATCATTTCCTAGGTCTGTGATGTCTATTATCACCGTATGTGTATGTATCATTGCACTTACAGTTCTTTTTTTTACTTTTTTTTTTTCAATGCTTTATTCATTTCTAGGAGAGAGAGACAGAGACAGCATGAGCAGGGGAGGGTCAGAGAGAGAGGGAGTCACAGACTGAAACAGGCTCCAGGCTCTGAGCTGGCAGTCAGCACAGAGCCCGACGCGGGGCTCGAACCCACGAACCGCGAGATCATGACCTAAGCGAAAGTCGGACGCTTAACTGACTAAGCCACCCAGGCGCCCCTCTTTTTTTTACTTTTAAATGTTTATTATTTTTGAGAGAAAGAGCGTGCAGGGGAGGGGCAGGGTGGGGGGAGGACAGAAGATCTGAAGCAGGCTCATGCTGACACTAGCCAGCCTGATGTGGGGCTCGAACTCACGAACCGTGAGATCATAACCTGAGCCGACGCTGAACACTCAACCAACTGAGCCACCCAGGTGCCCCACACCCACGATTCTTATTGCTAGTCAATTTCATCATAACATTATAATGTCCAATTTCACAGTGAGTTTAATAACCATGCAAACAAAAGGATACTAGAAGCAAAAAAAAGATGCAGATTTTGTCCAACCCCTTCATTTTGTTGATTTGAAAACAGTCCAGGGAGATGGTAATTTATCTGCAATCATAGGTCCATTCAGTAAAGAAGACCTGGAGTCCAAGTTCTAAAGATCCACTCTCTTTACAGGCTCCTCCCACACTTTCCTGTAGGATGTGCTATATTTGTCCCCAACACAGGAGCATTCGACTATAAGCACGTGCATAAAATTGTTTCCTCCCCATATATGATGCTAAATCCACCTCTGTTATCATGTCTTGTCCCTGAGCTCCCTCCTGACATTTCTGAGTTAATAAGGGATGCTTCCGTCTGCCCCTTCCATACGACTTGTCCCCATTCTCACAGGATTTCAGGAGGGTCAGAACTTAGAACAAGGCAGATTGCTCTTAGGAGCTCATGAATGTCAGACAACCCAGCAGTTCTCAGTTTCATTTCAGCCATATTATTGGTTTGAATGATTTTGCAGGCTAGCACAGAAGCCAAACTATAGACGAACTATTCTTTTAAGGCATTTATAAGTGAACTTCGAGAATAGAATACATTTGTAAGTTCAGGACTATCTTCTTTTCTGATGCACAACAGACACAATTAGGAAATGGATGCACATGTGACCTCTCTCTACTAAGGGATCAAATCTAATGGTGATTAAAAGATATTGAAGATCAGGGAGTAAAAAACAATAGGGGATAAGAAAAGAGAAGGCAAAGGAAGAGAAGGAAAAGAGAGCAAAGAGAAGATGAAAGCCAGGGCTACGGTGAACAGAATGCCCAAGGGCTCAATCAAGGTAACTGTGAACACGTTCAGTGGGACCTAGCCCAGAACACTGGTGAACTGATGGTGAGGGTGGCCAAGGGGAAGGCAGTTAGCCTCAGCTTTCACTGTCTGAGCAATGGGTACTAACAGAGAGCCAAGTTCAAAACCAACAGTCTTTTTGTGGATGGCAAAGGAGAAAACATTCACATTGGTGATTTCCTTTACTTAGGTTTGGCATAAGTTCTAGTTCAAGCTGTGAATAATAATAATACTACCATGTATCAGCACCCTTATTTCGTTTCTTAAAAGTGATGGTCATGTGTATATCCATAAGGAAGAATATATTAAACTGTGTATTTGTTTTGTGAACTTGACTGCATTATGCCTCGACTTCAAATAGTGCTTTTTAAAAAAATTGTTTTTAATGTTCATGGGGAGTGGGGGAAGGGACAGAGAGAGAGATGGACACAAAATCTGAAGCAGGCTCCAGGCTCTAAGCTGTCAGCACAGAGCCCAGTGTGGGGCTCAAACTTATGGGCCGCGAGATCATGAGCTGAGCCAAAGTAAGACACTTTAGTGACTGAGCCACCCAGGTGCCCCTCAAAATAGTACATGTAGGCATGCTTGCCTAAGACTGTAAGCATCTTAAAACAGCCCTGGGCCATCCCAGGCTTGCGACTTCTCTGAGTAGAAACGCAGGATGGATAGAGACAACAATATAGGCCTGAAAGAAACCAGTGCATCCACTCTTGCACCTAACAGGAGTTACACCCAAGCACAGAACACAGTGCTCATGATCTAGTCTTACAGTCATTCTGGGAAACTTCTTAATTTGTCTCTTCTTACAATAGTGACAGTTTACCCCCAGTGTGTGCCAGATTTTAAAATACTAATAAACTCCTTTAGATAGGTATCTTTCTGAAATAGTATGGTGCTGTCGTCTTAAACAGAATACACTGTATGTGACGGCCCCTTACCTTGAATGCTCAGGGTCATTATTAATGAATACACTGTGGGACTGTGCTGTTTCAGGAGGAACTAATGGTGAGCAGAGTTACTTGCTTCTTCACAACATTCCCTCCAAAGACTGCTTTTCAGGTTTTCAGACCTGCTGTTAATGAGTCTGTTTCAACCCATGCTGTTGGCCACATGTGTTTTTCCTGTAAAGGTGTCAGTCATCCTCTTAATTTATGGTTTGTAATCTGGACACTAGCTTCAGTGCTGCACACTAAGAACAATCGGGGGCTCCTGGGCAGCTCCTCTGGTCAAGTGTCCGACTCTTAATTTCAGCTCAGATCATGATCTCTTGGTTCGTGAGTTTCAGCCCCGCATCAGGCTCTGTGCTCTTACGTGGGGTCTGCTTGAGGTTTTTTTCTCTCCCTCACTCTCTGCCCCTCCCCACTCTGTCTCTCCCTCCCTCCATTTCTCTCTCCCTTCCTCCCCCTCTCTCTCTCCCTCCTTCTCTCTCTCAAAATAAATGCGCTTAGCTGATTTGTTTTTAGAATTTTTCTATCTGGGGGGAGTCTGTTATTTCTGCTTATTTTCATTTATTGGCTCTATTCTAGATAGGTTAGATTGCCAGATAATTGAATTTTCAGTAGGCAAGATATTGCAGTTTTGTTTATTTATTTTTTTAGTAAAAGTTTTAGCTAAGCATAATGTACATAAAGGAAAGCATATGAATTATAAGTTTAGGGTTCATGGTTTTTAACACATTTTAACAAAAAAATAAGAGTTGTTTTTAATACACCTTTGTTAGGTATGCCTAGGAAAAAAGAACACATAACCTTACTTACTTCATCCTTTCCAAAGTATGCATCATTTTCCATTTTCCATTCGATAGGCAATGTATCCTTTCCCATTGCATTAGCTCAGTAGGTAATTTCAACAGCTGTGTGAGGCTAAGAGATTAGAGGGTTTGTGTATTTGACAAATGTGGAAAATGAGGCTTGGATAACTTAACTGATTTCTCACATCACAAAGTAGAGAGCAACGATATTAATTCTAGTGTTCTAGCACAGTTATCTTCCCATTACTTTGCTATGAAATTGACTCAGAGGGTGCAAATATGGTGGTACTGATTTTAGTCGCACAATTTGGATGGGAGCGAACAAACGTGCTGCCCGCACCTAAGAGCCTGGTGGGCCTTTGAGCCTGTGTCTGCTCTGATTGACCAGCGCCCCTGAGGTACAGCTGTGAAACATGTGAAGTGTCCTCTCTGGGAAGTTAAATGCCAACCTGCCCTCTTAGGTGAGGCAGGGGCATACATTAACCCCGCCATGATACCAGATTTCCAAAGGAAAGTTCAAAGCTTCAGATGCCTCAGCTTTCTTATTTCCTTACCTCATTTCTTCTCTTCTCTTCTTTGAATCTTGTATCATTAATACCAACACAATCATTTAACTGAAATGGAAGGATTGAACAATCATAAGAACATTTGAGAACTATCCTGTAACTAACTCACTGGAATCAGCTCTCTCTCCCCCTGTTTCAAATTACCATCCATTCTAGAAAGCCTCAGATGGTTAGCATGGCAGCAGTGGTACAACTGAAGGAAAAAAAAAAATCCCGATTATAAAAATAGGAAATTTCAAAAGCTTCACAAATTAAAGCTCATGACGGGTGTCCCAGTTAGCCACAGAAATGTAGTGTGTTCTGGGCTGCCTTTCTGAAAATTTGCTGAGCACATGAACAGAATACAAAATACAAAGTAGCGTGGAAGGTGCCCCTTTTTACGACTCTTTTCACAAAACAGAAGGAGTTGCATTGTTTCAGGCATGTGAATGGTTTTTAAAATGAAAGTTCTTGCAAGAGCCAAACTTCCCCAGTGATGCAATAGCTGCTGTCAGCAAAGTAGACTGAGCTGTGGGGCAGGCTCTGTGAGTCCCATACCTGCTCCACCGCGTAGAGTTCGCACGACCAAGCCGTGTCCTCAGTTCCTCGTCTGTGAAGAGGCTAACAGCAGCACCCTGCCACAGGGCTTCCCCCAGGATTCCCTTAACGATGCTTTCGGAACTGCGGCCTGCGGAAAACTGCTTTTATTGCTAGGAGGGAAGGAACCTCTTCTGTGTTTGTTTTTACAAGGAAACAGGAATGCATTGAGTGGCTCAAAGCAAAAGTCTAATTATCAAACCCTAATCCAAGAAATTAAGACCATCAGTGACACAGTGAGGAAGCTGGCAAGCAGATTAACCTATCATAAGCAGAGCCAGCACCCCCAGATCCCAGAAATAGGGGGAACCGTGGAGACTGGCAGGAATTAGCCATGATGAGAAAGCAGGCTCTCCCTACTGCTTCCCTCCTGGGGATGACAGGTAATTCTTTTTGGTTTTTAGATTTTATTTTTTTAATAAGTATTTTTTTTTAATTTTTAATGTTTATTTTTGAGACAGAGAGAGAGAGAGACCAAGGGGCAGAGAGAGAGGGAGACACAGAATCTGAAGCAGGCTCCAGGCTGAACTGTCAGCACAGAGCCCGACATGGGGCTTGAACCCATGAACCATGAGATTGTGACCTGAGCCAAGGTTGGATGCTTAACCAACTGAGCCACCCAGGCGCCCCAAGATTTTATTTTTAAGTAATCTTTACACCCAGCGTGGGGCTTGAACCCATAAGCCAATGATCAAGAGTGACACGCTCCACTGACTGAGCCCACCAGGCTCCCAGACACAGATAATTTGCTTACCATGTGTTTTCTCATACCCTCTTTGCTTTTTTTCCACCCAATTTATTTAAGCTAACAAAAGCAAAACCAGCTCATCCATTTCTCTCCTCCTCCCACTTCCCACCCCCAGCCTCTGGCAACCACCAGTCTAGATCTATGAGCCTGTTTTTTTAAATTTATTTTTATTTTTTAAGATGTATTTATTTTTGTTGAGAGAAAGAGGGTGTGCATACATGCAGGGCAGGGGAGGAGAGAGTCCCAAGTAGGCTCCGAGCTGTCAGGGCAGAGCCAGTGCAGGACCCGAACTCAAGAACTGTGAGACCAAGAGCTGAGCTGAAACCAAGAATTCCATGCTTAATGGACCGAGCCACCCAGGGGCCCTTATTTTCTTATTTTTTTAGATTCCACATCTAAGAGAGATTATATAGTACTGGTCCTTCTCTGACTTATTTCACTTCGCAAAATGCACTCAAGGTCTATCCATGTTACCACAAATGGCAAGATTTCATTCATGTGTGTGTGTAACTTTACATATGTGTATGTGTGTATGGACACTTCGGTTGTTTCCATATCTCGGCTATTGGAAATAATGTCCCAGTGAACATAGGGATGCAGGTATCTTTTTGAGTTAGTGTTGTTTTGTTTTTGTTTGAATAAATACCCAGAAGTGGAATTCCTGGATCATAAGGTATTTCTACTTTTAATTTTTTTTTAAGGTTTATTTATTTATTTATTTTGAGAGTGCGAGAAAGTGTGAGTGGGGGTAGGGCACAGAGCGAGCAGAGGGTGAGAATCCCAAGCAGGCTCTGCACTACCAGGGAGATGCAGGGCTCAAACCCATGAACAGTGAGATCATGACCTTACAGCCGAAGTCGGACGCTTAACCAACTGAGCCACCCAGGAGCCCCTATTTTTAACTTTTTGAGGAACCTCTAGACTATTCCATAGTGGCTGCACCAGTCTGCATTCCAACAATTTATAACAGTGCACAGGTATCCCTTTTCTCCACATTCTCACCAACGCTTGTTATTTCTTCTTTTTGATAGTAGCAATCTGATGGTGGAGTGATACCTCATTACGGTCTAGATTTGCATTTCCCTGATAAGTAACGTTGAGCATCCTTTCACGTATCTGTTGACCATCTGGATGTCTTCTTAGAAAAAACCGTGCAGATCTTCTGCCTGTTTTTAAATCAGATTACTTGTTGCTGCTGAGGTGTATGAATTCTGCATATATTATATATAGTATTTTAAATATTAGCCCCATATCCAATATGATTTGCAAATAGTTTCTCCCATTCAGCAGGTTGCCTTTGCATTTTGTTGATGGTTTCCTTTCCTGTGTGGAATCTTTTTAGTTTGATACAATCCCGCCTCTTTATTTTGGCTTTTGTTCCTTTTTCCTTCGGTGTCAGATTCAAAATATCATCACCAAGACCGATGTCAAAGAGCTTAGTGCCTGTGTTTTCTTCAAAGAGTCTCTTCTTGAAGGCAGAATTTGTCTAGATTAAGCCAATCATATGTGAAATGAGGTTATTCAATGGACTAACTCGAATTCACTTTGTGTTAGCAGGTGATAATCAAGTTAATTCTTTTTTTTTAAATGTTTTTTTTGTTTTTTTTTTTTTGAGAGAGAGAATGTGAGCAAGGGAGGGGAGAGAGTAAGGGGAACAGAGCCTCTGAAGCAGGTTCTGTGCTGATAGCAAAGAGCCCTATGTGGATCTCAAGCTCACAAACCATGAGATCATGACCTGAGCCCAGATCAAGAGTCGATGCTTAACTGGCTGAGCTTAAACTCTTCTCTGTCGCAAGCATTATAGAGAAAGAGGGGGCACTCCTGGAAAGGAGCTAAAGAAAATTACAGTGTTCATCTACTACCTTATTAGAACAAAAATACTGCTTTTGACAAACATGTAAGTGCAAGTCCTTCCCCTCCCCACCCCCACCTCCAGAAAGTCAGCCTCCAAATAAAGGTGCACCTCATCATCCTTTAAAGATCTGAACATCCACTGTCCTATGGAAGATGGCCCTGATCTTCCACTGAAGATAAACCAACTTCAGTCCATTACTTGGAGGATAAAGCAAGTTTAACTCAAACACAAAATCAGCGTTAGTAGTGTATTATATGTAAATATACTCTTCACTGTAACAATTTCGTTTAAAATGTCAACAAGTTTACATTTTAACGTGGAGGAATAATGATCTTGTTTAGGAGCCTCATGAGTCTTTTTAAACTTCATGCTGAAACCTGGAAACCGCTCCTGACAACAAAACTAAAATAATGGCCCTACCATTTCACCAGCTTATATGTTTTCTCCTGTTTTAACAAACTTGGGAAAGACAGACTCTATGTAAAACCATGCAACTGGTGAATTCCTTGATCTGATTGGCAAGGACTTCTTGAGGAACTTTCTGTAATCTTTCAATCCAATAAACCTCAGAAACCAAAAACCGTACTGTGGGGGTTTTCCCTAAAATAAAGAGGATCTGACCCAGGCAGTTTTCTACCCCTTAGGGGCTTAAGACTCCCTGTTTCACAGGGAGGGGAGGAGAAAGAAAAAAACTTGTACGAGCAGGTTAAAAAGTTAAGTGACGGATTTCTGCGTCTGTTGGGAAAAAGATACTCCAAGTCGCAGTTCGTAAGAAAAAAATGAAGTTTTTTAGAAAAAGCTAATGGACAGTTGAGGAGGGGGGGCCCGGGGGACTGCCTTGTGCATTTTTGTTCCCTTAACACCCAGCCTAGTATCTGGCACACAGTGGGTGCTCAATAAAGAACCACTGAATAGATGAATGAATGAATGAGTGGCTGTGCACCTCTGAATCACTGATCCGTTCAAGCAGGTAGCTGTTTTGCCTCCTGTCCTACATCTGACAGCCAAAGGCAGCCCTGCGCCTTGGGGGTGGGCAGGGGTGAGGAAGGGTATTGGAAGATGAGAATCAGGAGGAGCATGAAAGGGGCCGGAGCAGGCGTTTTGAAAGCACAGTCACAGTTGTGACAACTGAAGTCCCCACAGCACTGACAGAGGTCACAAGGGCTAATGCAGCCGTTCCTCCAGAAAGGTGAATCCCACCCCCAGGCCCAGGGAGCACGGCAACAACAATAACCCGCAGGCTCAGATGCATGGCTGAGGGCGAAGCTGTGTGTGCACACAGATTAAAGGCTGGCGGTGAGCTGTCCGCCCTGGCGTGCAGGACAGGCCCGGAACCGCTGTCCGGAGGCAGCATGGATTAGGCCTCGGATGTTCTGGAAGCTTGGCCAGCTTCCTAACCACCTCCTGCTCTCTGTTTCTCCCCAGGGGCTGAGCCCACACCGGCGTCCTCAGTGGAGTCCCACGTGGCACCCCCCCCACCCCCCCGCAG
>NW_027531987.1:173534-205800 GCF_008692635.1 Crocuta crocuta
GAGGCCGCGCGCGCCCCCCGAGCCCCTACCTGCGTTCCTCAGCTTCTTGTTCCGATACACGGACAGGATGACCAGGAGGTTGCCCAGGACGTCCACCGCGATGGTGAAGAT
Organism: Crocuta crocuta; assembly: GCF_008692635.1. NCBI lineage: Eukaryota > Metazoa > Chordata > Mammalia > Carnivora > Hyaenidae > Crocuta > Crocuta crocuta. The sequence continues at coordinate 173,646 of NW_027531987.1, forward strand.
GAGGATGGCGGCGAGCGTGCAGGCCAGCCAGGGGGGCCGCGGCCGCGCGCCCTCCCCGCCGCCCGGCGCGCGCTGGGAGGCGTTGAGCAGCGTGCTGCCGNAATTTTCATCATCTTCCCCCCAGAGCTACCCTCATTTTGACCTTTCTTGAACACTGTCCTTAACGGTTCAGTATGTCAACTCTACTTTAGTGAAAAATAAAAAGAACGTTTCCAATTTAAAAATCCCAAGTTCCTGTCCTCAGTCCGAGCATCCCTCTGGTTGCCGCCCCAGGTAATCAGAAGGAGAATGACGACACTTGAAATGTCCCCTTGAAATGGCGGGGAAAATCCACTGGAAGGGCTGATTCAGGGCACCTATAAACTTTGCGTTTCGGTTTCAAATGTCAACAGATTGAATAGCTGCAGAGTAGCCACAGCCTTGCTTCGCCAGTTATTCTCCAGCTGACATTTTCCGGGAAGCCCCCGCACGTGGGCGCTCTCTCCCTGTAGACATCCAGGATTAGGTTGGGCACATACTCATACGATAGTTTTTAAAAATAATTTCACTTGGGTGCCTGGGTGGCTCAGTCGGTTAAGCATGGACTCTTGACATCGCCTTAGGCCTTGATCTCATGGTTTGTGAGTTCAAGCCCCACATCTGGTTCTGTGCTGATGGCTCCAAGCCTGCTTGGGATTCTCTGTCCCCTCTTTGCTCTCCACCACTTGTGCATGCATCACTCTGTGTCCGTCTCTCTCTCTCAAAAATAAAGAGAACTAAAAACAACACACACACACACACACACACACACACACACACACACACACACACACNCACACACAACTTCACCTGGCCATTGAAGGTGTCCAGGAAAGCTGCAACCTCAATATGTAACTACCAGCCTGGTGGCCTTGGAAGTTATTCCAAAAGAATTTGGAGCGGGGTAAGATAACAGCCACCTAGAACTATTCAGTAAAGCTGTCAAAGACTGGTGCTTATCAAGGAAATAATCCATACCTATCCCAGTGTAAAACTGCTTCCACTTTCCCTTTTAGATCTTTCCTATATCCGTGCCTTAACAGTAAAGTGCTGGGTTGAAATCAGTTACCTTGCATTCATGAATGTACTTGTTCAGGAAATCATTTATAGACTGGGCTCTCTCTGCTCAAGACCTAGCCCTTAGCCTCCAAATGGCAGGGTGTGTGCTATGAGGCATATGTGAGCTACAGAAGTGAAATGCAGAGTCCACAAAGAAGGAGAGCACTGAGGAAGGAGTTTAGAAATTAATAGGTATGTTACATGGGCCGAGTAATAGGGTTTTTTAATTAATAAATTTAATTTTTTAAGTAGACTCCATGCCACATGTGGGGCTTGAACTCACCACCCTGAAATCAAGAGTCAGATGCTCTACCAACTGAGCCACCCAGGCACCCTCATACATTTTAGTTTTTAGAATGGTTTTAGACATACAGCAAAATTGAAAGTACAGAGATTTCTCACATTCCCCCATCCTCACAGCTGCACACTGTCCCACACGGGCTACATCCCACACCACAGTGGTGCATTTATTACAATCTGTGACCCCACACTGACTCATCATTGTTGTCCAAAGTCATAGTTTACATTACGGTTCATTGTGGTGTTGTACATTTTGTGGGTTTGGACAATTGTATAATGGCATGTATCTATGCCTATGTCCTATGTCCACTGCCTATGAATCCTCTGTGCTCGCCTGTTGCTGGCTCCCTGCTCTCATCCCTCAGAGCCAAGGATCTTTTTAGCATCTCTGTAGTTTTTGTCTTTTCCAGAATGTCCTATGGCTGGTATTGTACAGTATGTAGCTTTGTCAGGTTGGCTTCATTCACTTAGTAATCTGCTTTTGGATTTTCTCAATGCCTTTTCATTGCTTAATAGCTCATTCTTTTTAGTGCAGAATACTATTATTGTTCAGATGTACCACAGTTTACTTATCCCTTCACCTAATGAAGGGCATCTTCATTGCTTCCGTGTATTGGCAATTATGAATAAAGCTGCGGTAAACATCCACGTGCAGATTTTTGTATGGATATACGTTTTTAGCTCCTTTGGGCATATGCCATGGAACACCATTACTGGAACATATGTTAAGAGTAGGTTTCTTTTTTTTTTTTTTTTTTTTTTTTTTTTCTAGGAGAGAGAGAGAGACAGCGTGAGCAGGGGAGGGTCAGAGAGAGAGGGAGATACAGACTCTGAAATCGGCTCCAGGATCTGAGCTGGCAGTCAGCACAGAGCCCGACGCGGGGCCCGAAACCACGGACCGCAAGATCATGACCCAAGCGAAAGTCGGACGCTTAACCGACTAAGCCACCCAGGCGCCCCAGGTTTCGTTTTGTAAGAATCCACCAAACTGTCTTCCAAAGTGGCTGGACCATTTTGTGTTTCCCCCAGCAACAAGCGAAAATTCCTATTGCTCCACATCATCAGCACTTGGTGTTATCACTGTTCCAGATTTGGACCATTCTAATAGGTCTGTAGTATTGTCTCATTGTTGTTTTAATTGCAGTTCCCTAGAAACATGAGACGTTGAAAATTTTTTCATATGCTTACTCATCGGAATGTTGTCTTTGGTGAGGTGTCTGTCTGTTGAGGTCTTTTGCCTGTTTTTTAAATTGCATTATTTGTTTCCTTGCTGTTTTTTTTTAACTTTAAATCCTTTTTTTTAAAGTTTTTTTATTTAGTTTTGAGAGAGAGATAGAGGGGGAGGAACAGAGATAGAGGGAAAGAGAGAAATCCCAAGCAGGCTTCACACTGCCAGCATGGAACCCTAAGTGGGGCTTGATCCCATGAACCAGGAGATCATGACCTGAGCCGAAATCGAGTTGGACGTTCAACTGACCCTGACCGAGCCACCCAGGTGCCTCTCACTGTTTAGTTTTAAGTATTATATTTGTATTTTAGATAATAGCCCTCAGGGAGCCTGGGTGGCTCAGTCGGTTGAGCGTGTGACTTGGGCTCAGGTCATGATCTCACGGTTCGTGGGTTTGAGCCCCGTGTCGGGCTCTGTGCTGACAGCTAGTTCAGAGCCTGGAGACTGCTTGGAATTCTGTATCTCCCTCTCTCTCTCTGACCCTCCCCTACTCTCTCTCTCAGAAAAAAAGAAAAACCTTAAAAAAAAAAAAGATAATAGCCCTCTACCTGATACATCTTTTGCAAATATTTTTTTCCCATCTGTGGCTATCTCTTCATGTAGTTGTTCACCAAGCAGAAGCTTTTAATTGTAATGAAGTCTAGCTCATCAATTATTTCTTTAATGGATTATGTCTTTGGTGTTGTACCCAAAAAGTCTAATCCACATCCAAGATCATTTGATCTGTAGTGATGCGGGGAATAAAGGCAAGAAGGGAATGGCAGGTAAAATTAAATTTCCTTGTAACCTGCAGACCATTGACAAATCCTCGAAGCAAATCCAGAGCAGAACATTTCTCCAGGAACCCCCTATGGTCCTGATGTTAATGCCTTACTAGAGGAAAAGCCACCTTAGCCTGACAAAAGCAAGGCCTCAGGTATCTTAGGAGTCCTCTTTAGCATATCCAGGGCCCTCTGGAAGCCTCCCTTTTGTCTTTACCTCCCCCAATTCCACAGTCTGTAAGCAGGCACTGTTCACAATCCCAGTGCAGCTCCTCCTGCCCATGGGTCCTGTCCCTGTGCTTTGATAAAATCACCTTTTGGCACCAAAGACATCTTCAAGAATACTTTCTTGGCCGTCAGCTCCGAACCACCCCACCTTCACCCCAAAACTTCATCAGCCATACTGCGTTTGCTCTTTTTCAGGATCATTTGACTTCACTTGTGGGTCTATTTGTGGGATCTGTATTCTGTCCCATTGATCTATGTGTCTGCTCTTACTCAAGTCCCACACTCTCTTGATTACTGTAGCTCTACAGTGAGTCCTGCAGTCAGGTAGTGTCATTCCTCGGACTTTGTTCTTCTCCGTTCATACTCAGTTGGCTCCTCTATCTTTTTGTGTCTCCATGTAAATGTTAGAATCCTTGCGTCCAAGGACACAAAAAAGCTTGCTGGGATTTTGATTCACACTGTTTTTAATCTAGAGATAAAGGTGAGGAACTGACATCTTGACACTATGAAGTTTTCTAATGTATGAAGACAGGCTGTGTCTCCCATTTTTTAAGTTCTCCTTGGAGAGCTTTCATCAGAATATTACAGTTTTTCTAATATAGATCTTATACATATTTTGTTAGATTTATACCTAAATATTTCATTTTAAGAGGTGATAATGGAAATAGTAATGTTATGTTTTGTTTTGCTTTTGCTTGTTGGTTTTTTGTTTGTTTGTTTGTTTTTGGGGTTTTTTTTTTGGTGCAGAAAGGTGGTTTTATTAAAGCATGGGGACGGGACGTATGGGCAGCAAGAGCTGCCCCAGGACCATCAAGAGAGACTCATTATATACTTTGGAGTTGGGGGAGGTAAAGGCAAGAGGAAGTTTATAAGGGATTTTCATATGCTAAAGAAGACTAGAGGCCTTGCTATCATCAAGTTAAGGTTGTTTTTCCCTCTAGCAAAGCAGTTAATGCTAAGACAGTAGGAAGTTTCTGGAGAAATGTTTTACTCTGCCTGCCTCAAGTATTTGTCAATGGGCTGCAAGTTATAAGGAAATTTAATTTTATCTGCCATTTTCTTTTGCCTTGGTTTCACACATCATTCTCCCCTGAACGATTTTGACCCTTAAATCTTTAAGGTTGCTGAGGGTGGAAGGTCTTCTCCTCTGTGACTTCTTCTTGGTAAATAAGGGTGTAGAGATATCCCTATGGGTCAACATTGGTCAGCTGGGGACTTTATAGATAGAGGAGTGACCACAGGCAGAGGCAGCCAGTCCAAGGTAGACGACATCTGAACCTCCTTGAGTAGAAAGGAGGTTTCTGTCAGCTTGAAGTTAGGGAGGTGAAAGAGTCTTGGCAGCAGGCAAGGACACCAGAAAAGACAACCAAATAAGGTTACTATTATGAGAAAGAGAAGCCTAAATAAACGATCTTTCATAGGAAATCAGAATTTTCCTCCAGTCCTTTATTGTCATTTGAAGAGAAATTTGGGGTCTTCCACTGTGGTAGAGCCCCTCCTAAGGAATGTGGTGGAGTTCTTCTCAGAACAAAAGAAGGCAACTACAACGTGGCCCAGTCAACTCCGATACACATATGAACAGCTCTGACACGACACACCGACACCGTAACTTGGACTGTGTTCGATCAGGCTGTATGTGTTACCATATATGGGAGACAAAGAAGTAGAAATTGCATAAAAGTCTATACCCTGCTCTGCTCAGGGCTCATCCTTTTTTGGGGGGGGGGGGAGTCTTAGCCCGCTGAGACCATGCCGGCACAAATAAAGTTGCTTCCTGGACAAAAAGCTTCAGTGTCCTGTCTCTCTGTGTGAGAATCCGGCTACACCACAGGTTCACAGGAATAAGAAGGCACATTAGTTAGCTCATTGGTTTCCTATGAGGAAGGTACAAGTTTAATTCTCGATAAAGGAATCCATGAGGAATGTCCTAATCTTACTGCAGTGGGAGTACATAATATGACCTGGTAGGGGCCATTCCATTTGGAATTAAGTCCCCTGCTATATTAGACTTCCAATCCTTTAAATCAACCAGGTTTCCTGGGTTTATGTGAGGTGGGTTGCTATTTCAAATTTTACTTGTTCATTACGGGTATATAGGAAAGCAGTTGAGTTTGTACATTAACCTCATATTCTGCAACTTTGCTATAACTGCTTATTAGTTCCAGGCATTTGTGTTCTTTTGAGTTTTCTACATAGGTGATCATGTCATCTGTACAGTTTTATGTCTTCCTTTCCAATGCATATACCTTTTATTTCTTTTCTTGTCATAATTGAATTAACTATAACTTCCAGTATGATGTTGAAAAGCAGTAGGAGGAGGTCACCTCCTTGTATTGTTTCTGATCATAGTGGAAAAACTTCTGCTTTCTTATCAGTAAGTATAATGTTAGCTGTAGCTTTTTTGTAAATGTTCTTTATCAAGTAGAGAAAGTTCCCTTTATTCATAGTTGAGAGTTTTTATCATTAATGGGTATTGGATTTTGTCAAACTCTTTTCCTGCATTTACGGATATGATCATGTGATTTTTCTTTTTTAGCTTATTGAAGTGTCAGATTGTGTTGATTTTATAATGTTGAACCAGGCTTGTGTACATGGGATTTATCCCACATATATGCTAGAAATTTCCACCTAAGCACTGCTTTCAGTATATTCCACAAATTTTGTTAACCATTTTTATTTTCATTTAACATTAATTTCTAATTGCTCTTGAGATTTCTTTTTTGACCTATGTCTTATTTAGAAAAGTACCATTTAGTCTCCAAAGTTTGGATAGTGTCCACAGCTATCTTTTTGTTGTTGATGTCTGGTCTGAGAGCAGATATTGTATGATGCCTATTCTTTTAAAAATGTTAAGGTGTCTTTTATGACCCAGAATGTGGCCTAACTTGGTAAAAATTCCCTATGAACTTGAGAGGAATATGTAATGTGCTCTTATTGGATGTCTATAGATGTCAGTTACATGTAGTTGATTGATCATGCTCTTGAGTTCAAACATGTCCTGATTTTCTGCATGCTGATCTGTGTCTTTCTGATAGAAAAAATGTTAAAGAACCATTTAGAATAGTAGACACATCTATTTCTCTAGTTTTATCAGTTTATGCCTCATGTATTTTGAGGTTCTGTTGTTAGGAGCCTATACGTTAAGGATTGTTGTTTCTTCTGGACAGTTGACCCCTCTATCATAGGTAAGGCTCCTCCCTATACCTCGAAACTCTGAGGTCAGCTCTGTGTAAAATTAATATAACTACTCCTATTTCCTTTTGGTTAATGTTAGTGTGATAGATCTTTCTTCATCCCTTTAATTTCGATTTATATCTGTCCTTATATTTAATGTGGGCATTTTTTTAGACAACATATAATTAATTGTGTATTGTTTTTTGACCCTTTCTGACAATCTCTTTTAAGTGGTATATTTAGACCATATATGTTCAAGGTGATTATTGATATAGTTAGATTAATATCTACCATGTTCGGTAGTTTTCAGTTTTTTGCATTTCTCCTTTGTTCCTATCTTTATCATCTACTCTTTTGTTTTAGTTGAACATTTTATATGACTCCATTTTCTCCTTTCTTAGCATACTAATTCTTTTTAAACTTTTTTTAGTGGTTGTCCTAGAGTTTGTAATGTACATTTATAACGAGTCCAAGTCTACTTTCATATAACGTAATACCACTTCATGGGTGGCACAGGTACTTTATCATAACAGAATATTTCTAATTTCTCCCTCTCATCTTTGGTATCATTGCTGTCTTTCATTGCTCTCAGACATAAGCATATATAACTATATATGTGTATATAGCATACATGATCAAATATATTATTGTTCTTCTAATTTTGAGCAAACTGTAATGTTAGATTAATTAAGACTAAGACAAATAAGTTTTTATTTTTATTCATTCTTGGATACTTTTCCTTTCTTTATGTGGATCCAAGTTTCTAACCTATATTTTCCTTCTCTCTAAAGAATGTCTTTTAACATTCCTTGTAAGGCAGGTCTATTGGCAATAAATTCCCCTCAATCTGTGTTTGAGAAAATCTTGATTTTCCCTTCGTTTTTGAAGGATAATATTTCAGGGTACAGAATTCTAGGTTGGTGTTTGTTTTTTCTCCCAATACTTTCAGTATTTTCCTCCTCTCTCATTTTGCTTACGTGGTTTCTGAGAAGTCAGATGTAATCGTTATATTTGCTTGTCTATATGCAAGGCAATTTTTCCCCTCTTTTTTTTTTATCCTTAATTTTCTGCAGTTTGAATATAATATGCCTAGATGACAGGGGGTGTTGGTGGTTGTTGGTTGCTGAGGATGGGGAAGGAGTTTATGAGAGTTTTACTGCATTTATTCTGCTCACTGTTCTTCAAGCCTGGATCTGTAGTTTGGTGTTTGACATTAATTTGGGGGAAATTCTCAGTCGTTATTGCTTCAAATACTGTTTCTGTTTCTTTCTGTCTTCTCTTTCTGATATTCTTATTACATATATATTATAATTTTTGTAGGTATCTTACAGTTCTTAGACATTCTGGGGTTTTTTGGGGGGATTTTTTTTTTTCTATTTGCTTTTCCATTTTAGAATTTTCTCTTGTCATATCCTCAAACTCAGAGATTCTTTAGCTACGACCAATCTAATGATCCCATCAAGGACATTCTTCATTTCTATTGTGGTGTTTTTTGATCTCTAGCGTTTCTTTTCTTTTCTTTCTGAGAATTTCCATCTCTTGGCCAACCTTATCCATGTGTTCCTACATGTTGCCTACTTTTTCCATTAAAATCTCTTAGCATATTAATTATAGTTTTAAAAAAAATTCTGATCTGACAATCCCAACATTCCTACTATCTCTAACTCTGTTTCTGATACTATTACTCTTCACACTGGATTTGACTTTTAAATATGCCTTATAATTTTTTATTCAAAGGTGGACATGATCTATTTTATCCAATAGAAAAAAGGAATTACGGTAAATAGGGCTTTAGGAATATAGTGGTAAGGGGTGGGGGAAGGGGAAGTATTCTGTAGTCCTTTGATTGGGACTATTAGTGACCCTGCGCCCATGGATTGTGAACTTCACCAGTGCTTTTCACTTCCCTAGACCTTCCGTGGGACAGAATGACTAGAAGGGATTGAAAATTTGTATTTCCTTTCCCCCACATAGAAGTCTAGAGCTGGCTGGAGTTGGGTTTTCTCTTCCCCCAGGTAGGTTAGGCTTTAATAAAACCCCAGCAGCTTAGATTCTGGTTAAACAGATTCTTCCAAGGGCGGGTCTTGTTAAGAAGAACAGAATGCTTTGGCATATTTTGAAGTATCTCCCCCCTCCCCCCCATCCTCCTAGAAGCAGTAGGGAAGCACAGTGATACTCACTGTGAAGACTTGGAAGGGCTCCTGGAGGTAAAGCTCCAATTATGGAGGGGTTTCCATAATTGAGTCCTTCTGTAGTTCTGAACCCTCAGGCTTGTCCACACGGAGTCTCTTATAATTACACTGCAGTTCACACCTTCCTATCCCAGACTGTGGGCTTCTGCTCTGCTAAGTTGTGATTCTCTATATCCACCCGTCTCTCTCTCCAATTTTGGGGACAGTAGTTTGTCTTGTGTCCCCACTCCTTATGGATCCAGGAAGAGTCACTGATTTTTCATCTTTTTTAAAGGTGTTTATTTGATGTTAGATTGGAGTGGTGACTTCTAGGCTCATTATATGCCGGAAATAAATATTTACAAAAATGGCTTATTATGAACAAATGGGGTTAATTCCAGAAACCTAGGGCTTGTAGAGCATTAAAATATATTAATATAAGTTACCATATCGATAAATCAAAGGAGATAAGCTACCGATTATCTTAACACAAGCTAAAATGATATTTAAAAATTCCCTGTCCATTCCCAATTTTTAAAAGTTTCTATAAACTTTAACAAGCAAAGAATGGACACCATAAAGGATATTTCAAAGTAATGTTTATCGTAGACTTAAAAGAGAAATAGAGTTCTTTTCCTCTAAGTTTAGACGAAGAGGGAATGCTTGCTCATATGCCTATTTGGCATTGTGTTGGATATTTCTGACCATGAAATGAGATTAAAAAGAGGAGAATGTAAAAATCAACATTTGCAGATGATAGGAGTGTATGTACTTTCTTAAATTACAGGAAAAATGAAATAGTACACATAATTAGAAGTTCTGATATATAATTGGAATCCATGTAAAATTATTAGGAACTGGATCAGTCAGCAGAATGCAGGGCTATGTGTAAAATCCTTTGAAAAAACTCACAACTTTGCTGAAAATCATGAAAGAAAACACAAAAGGAAAGACACACCATGTTCCTGGACTGAAACTTTGAAAATTAATTTCCCGTACACTTTTTGCCAGCCCAACAAAAATACCAGTAGGGATTTCAAAAATCATGAAATTCCTTGAAAGAAAGTATAGCAAAAAAGGATTTGAATGAGTTGGAGAGAGTGGGAGTTGCCAATATTACAAATATTACAGTGTACATTAAAAGTCATAGTAGAGTATGAGCGTCATCAATAATTGAAGATAATATAAGACATAGATTGATAAAGTTAACATTTCACATTACTGGGGGAGGGTTATATCATAAAAACAAAGATTCATTTAAAAAATATAAGTAAAAACTAGGGGCATGTGAGTGGCTCCATCAGTTCAGCGTCTGACTCCAGCACAGGTCATAATCTCACGGTTCATGAGTTCCAGCCCTGCATCGGGCTCTGTGCTCAAAGCCTGGAGCCTGTTTCAGATTCTGTGTCTCCCTCTCTCTCTGTCCCTCCTCCACTCATGCTCTGTCTGTCTCTCTCTCTCAAAAATAAACAAACATTAAAATAAAGTATAAAAAATAAAATGTAAGTAAAAAATAAAATGTAGGTGAATATTTATGTAAACTTGGTGTCAAGAAGAACTCTCTGACAAGAGAGACAAGAGAAGACAGAAAATACTCGTAACCATAGAAAGAACAGTAGTAGCTACCGTTGGCTGGACACAATCATGGTCCAGCTCTGGTATAAGTATCTTCCGTGTGTTACCTTCCATAATCTGCTAGGGGTCCTAAAAGTTGGGGCATTTCTAGGAGTATTTTACGGATAAGAAACCCATGGCTCTGAAAGGTCAGGGGGTGCACCAAAGGCACGCAGCTAAAAAGGTATAGAAGCAGGATTTGATACTTTCCTCCCTTTGATTCCAAAACATCAACAGTAGTGTTCTCAGTCATGATAGATTTGGCTGCATGAAGGTTATAATTTCTTATATTTTAAAAAATCCCATAAACTTGTAAGTAATAGCTAGATAGACCATGGAAATGGTTTGCAACATATCAAAGTATTAATGACCTTGATTATATATAGAATTTCTTCAAATAAGAAAAATGGCAGAAATATATTTAAAGGACATAATGAGAGAATTAAAAACTAAAAATATATATGCAAACTGAGAAAACAAAAATAAAAAGTATGGGGAATTACCATTCCAGTTATCACTTTTGAAAACATAAGAGAAATCAGGAGTTAAGTATGATCAAAACAACATTGAAATGTGAGAAAAAGCATTCCTGTGCACTACATATAAGTCTTAAAACTGTATACCCTTGGGGCGCCTGGGTGGCTTAGTCGGTTAAGCGTCCGACTTTCGCTTAGGTCATGATCTCGCGGTTCGTGGGTTCGAGCCCCGCGTCGGGCTCTGTGCTGACTGCCAGCTCAGTGCCTGGAGCCTGTTTCAGAGTCTGTGACTCCCTCTCTCTCTGACCCTCCCCTGCTCACGCTGTCTCTCTCTCTCTCTCTCCTAGAAATAAATAAAACATTAAAAAAAAAAAAAAAACCAACAAACTGGATACCCTTTGACCCAGTAATGGCACTAGTAGAAAATAATTGGACCCATGTTCAGATGTGTATGGACATGTGGTTGTTTCTCACAGCATTGTTTGTGATATTTAAAACCTAAACTTTGGGGTGTCTGGGTGGTTCAGTCATTTAAGCATCTGACTTGGGCTCAGGTCATGATCTCGCCATGCGTGGGTTTGAGCGCAGCATCAGACCCTGTGCTGACAGCTCTGTGCTTCAGATTCTGTGTCTCCCTCTCGATGTCTGCCTACCCCCCCGCCCCCACCGCTTGTGTATGTGCTTTTTTTCTCTCTCTCTCTCAAAAATAAACGTTTAAAAAAATAATAAAACCAAAACCTCCTACAATTGGAGTTTTGATAAATTCATGTAATGAACAGATGACTCTAATGGTGCAGATGGATCTCTCTCCCATACAGTGGGGGTTGCATATGGAAAACCCCACAGTCTTTCTGGCTGCGGATGAGGCAAGGGAAGCTGGGAAAGCATGAAGAGGCAAAGAATGAGAAATCTCGGAAAGGAAAAAGCCTGAGCGGGGATCCTCAAACTCTGCACCCGTCAGAAAGCAAGTGGTATCCAAAACCACGCACGTGAGGAAAACACTCAAAGACCCAAAGGCAGGGTCTAACTCAGATTGGAGCGGCCACCCTTCACTGATGCGCACTGCTCCTTGGAATCAATCCAAATTCCCCAAGGCTTCCCTAACTTGGCATTTCTGGCTTTAACCTTCCTAACCATTCTTTCCCTCAACCAGGGAGCTGGTCCACTCTCCAGCCCATGAACTTCCTCTTGTTCCTCAAACATTGTGTTGCCCACTTCTACCCTGTTTCCCACCTGTTCCTTCTGAACGGAACACCCCTTCTGCACCCTTTACTGGGATTGCTCTGATCCCCCTGTGAGGTCAGTCCCCACGTCTTGGTTATGCTTTCCTCCTTTGCGCTCCTGCAATGCACTGTATCTCCTTAATCCTAATACTTACCGCAAGCTGTACCACACCTCTGTTCTTGCTGGAATCTCACTGCAGGACCACGGAGCTAGGCTCGTGGCTTGTTCGTGGTTGCACCTCAGGACCGAATGCAGTGTCTGGCATTCAGTAGACACCAACGATTATTTGTTGAATAAAATGAGAGAATAAGCAAATCACTTATTGCCTGGGGACTTTAGGATGACATAATTTCCTTTCATCCTATTTGGAAACTTCTAATTTATCAGAAAAAAATTGCTATTTGTCAGACTAATGGGTTTTTAATGCATTTGTCACCCTCAAGTCATGAGACATTTTCTCCATATTTCTCCAGTCAGTAGCAAGAGGGAGGAAGTGTATTTTTTCACTCAAAGAATTCTTGTGTTGTGTTATAATAGATTAGTTAATATGGATTTTATTTGCTTGCCTGCTATAAGAACATTACAGTTAGGGTGTTCTGGAAGATGTAAAACAATAGAAGAGTTCACATTTTACTTACAGTATATATATTTTCACTAAATGTACATGTATCCTAATTTCATGAGCTAAGTATACCATTAAATAAATATTTTTTGCCATTTCTTTATGTAATCTGCAAGCTTTCATTTCATACTAATACAGGTGAAATATTGCTGGCAGAAGAAAATGATTAGTTCAAAGAATATTAGGAATAGTCGAAGTTTTCATGGTGGTGTGTATAAAAATCTATGACGAAGGTAGTAATGTGACTATTACGTTTACATGGTGATGGTGATTTTATAATCCCAGAATTTCCGCTGGAAGTCAGTGGCGTGAAGGGAAAGGTAGGCACTTGTAGGAGAATAGACCCGCTGGAAGTGGAACTGGCAGGTGAGGAGCTGGCTTGGCCAGAGACCCCTCCAGACACAGAAGCCTTGCCTCCTGCCCCGGGGGTTACAGGCTGAGGATCCTACTCTGTATCTGGGATCTTTGAGAGGCAAGTTGAGAACATAGAGAAATCTCAGTGAATTCATGATCAAGTTCCAAAGTATGTATTATAATATTTCTGGTAGCAGGGATGAAGTGTAAAGATGGATAAAACAAAAAAAATTAAATTAAAAAATATTGAGGACCCTTTCCCCCACATCGTAGCAAAGATGGGTGAGGCGCCACTGGAAGAAGAGCGGGATGCCATTTTCAAATGTGCCGGGAAGGCAATGAGGTTAACACGGAAGAGCAGCAACCTCATCGGTGAGTGCAGAGTGGAGTGGAGGAGAGGGATCTGTTCTGCAAGTTAAGGTGAGAAATCGCCTCAATTCATTTCTTTAAAACTTACTTGCCGCCCCTTGAAAAAATTACTGAACCTTAATCAGTTCAGTATCCCACCCACCCCTTCCCCCCATCATCTAGGAAGAAGGTGCTCTAGTCAAAGATAGGGATTTGAATATTGCCTGCTGTACTCAAATAAAATGATGATAAAATGGGTGTAAAAAGCAAACAGAACCAAAATTCCCCCCAGCCAGTGGTCATTAAGAACTTTCCTACAGTTTAAGGCAATAGCCTTGTTGAGGTCATGATGGGCTCAGCCTGGCTCAGGGCAGCACTGAGTGGGGGCCTGTGAGCTCCTCTGGACCTCAGCTTAAACACCCCCCTAGGGGCCTCCGCCCATTTGATCTAAGTGCGAATCTTGTCTCTCCATGGTGTCTCCACTAGCTTGTATCAGGCCCTGGGCCTGCATCCCACAAGCGATTTCAGAGTGAATATTTATTGAGCAAGGATAGAAATTTCAGTAAGTCAGAACATGATTAATCCAGAACGTACGACTGTGTCCATGAGGGTTTAGCACATGCGTGGAAACTGCACTGGAAATGGCAGTGGATGGTGTGGGATGCTGGGGAAGGGCACTCGGTCAGTGGAGCTCCCTACGTGCACATGCTTTCATGGGTGACTCATGACTGCACAGTGACACAGCACAGTGTCCCAAGTCCATTGTTCCCGTTTCCACCTTTGTGGCTGTGTTAACATTCCCAGCTGGGGGGCCATCCCCCTGGCTCTGTTCTCTATGTCGCTCAAGGGTAAGAGGCGGCACTCTGTGTTCACGGTTCCTTTCAAGAGGCACGGGAGCATCAGCGATCCACTGGGGAGAAGCCGTGATCACTGTGACGTCTTTAACTGCAAATTACTGACAGTCCCCGAGGCCCCCAATCACTGTCACTGCTGAAGCTCTATAGACGAACAGGACAGAGATCACGCCTCTTTAGTTTCCAGTTAACATGTAGAAAACTCATAAGGAACTAAGAAAAGTTTGATTGTGCTTTCCTGTTACCCCAAGCATGTAACTATTCTTTCAGCCATTGATCTAGAGTATTTTTGAGTTGGGAGATAGAGCAGTAAACCTCATAGTTCAGTTTTTACTAAATAATATATTGCTGCATGGTATACAAGCCTTGACCACACTGGAATTTTTTTCTCAAAGGTCACATGACTGCTCACAAGCAAGTTCTGTTCACTTTTATGAGCACAGGGGACAGTAAATGGTGGACTGAACAAATATTAATGCAACTAAGAAAATCAATTGAACTGAGTAAATGAATGAATGGATAATGAATGAACGAACGAATGGTTGGATGGGTAGACGGATGAATGGAGACGAGAGGTAGAGAGTGAGGAGATGCACCCGACCCCAGGAGCACTACTATTTGGACCTTCGGTGAATGGAGAGTGTACTTTTGTTAGATGAAGCAGGTGGGAAAACAAATCACAGGAAGCTATTAACTTGACCCTGAACACTCTCATCTCATTCCTGAGATGGGGGAACTTGATCTTGTTCATCCTTCGCCGAATGGCAAACATGATGCTTTGGCATTTGTGGACTGGAGTGGATACTGAGAAACAACTTTTGGATAAATGACCAGCACAAGTGGCACCTTGTGACTTGACTGCACCCACATCCTACATTCTCCCGTGTGGAACGCACCTAGTAAAATCAACAGAGGACCAAAGCTGTCTCGGACTGGAGGCACTTAGCCCGGTGACGTCAACTAGATCAGGAAACTTGTTGGCACCACAGCGTGTTCTGTGAAGACACTAAGAAAATGAAAACTTTCCAGCGATACGTGTTAAAAATCAACTGTTAAATGCCAATTTGAAAACAGGAATGGCAGTGAGGGAGGAAACAGTCACAGCAATTAAAGCATTTGGTGAACATCTACTTGGTGCCAAAATGGCTCGTATGAGGGACTTTGCGGTCTGCCATTTGGTTCATTTCAGACACTGTTCAGAAACAAGGTCTGTGGGAAGCAGCTTTGAGACCAGAGTCAGGGCTTTGAATTTCAGTCTCAACACTGATCTTCGGTGTGACATTCAGAAAGCTACCTTACGCCTGGGTTTCCTGATCTGGAAGGTGGGGTAATAATAAGGAGGGTCACTGGGTGGCTTCAAAGAGTGACTAAGTGCAGAATGTTTGGGATATAATGAGCTCTCCTAAGAACCACTCGTTCAGATTGTTAGTGTAGATGCCACGTAACTCTTGGGGGGTGTTTATTAGCCACACCTCCTTTTCAGTGGAGGAACTTAAACAGAAGTTCAGTAGTTGGTTTAATAGCACATAGAGAGTAAGTGGCAGGGCACAATTTTGGACTGAGGTCTGTGGCTCAGCAGTCTCTACCTTGTACTGATGCCTGAAGGCTTGGGAGCTTAGGAGTGTACCCTGAGGGCCCATGGTTTTAAAAATAAGCCCTCCTGTCAGAGGAGTTCAGCGCTAGGCATGGGTGGAGACTGCCCTCTAATGCAGTCCTGGATGCCCCACTGGAGGAAGCTGGGCATCTACGCGGTGCGGTGCAGCAGCTGCTGGTCTTAGTGAGGAGGGTGGGCTCTGATGTCAGACCCTCAAGGTCGAACGGGGCTTTACCATTTGCCAGCTTTGTCGTCATGGACAAATGTGTGTTTCTCTTACATGAATGGAACCGATGATGAGGTGCTCACAGGCATGCGGCCGTAGGGATTACGTAGCCAAAGCTCATGGAAGCAAGCATGGTTCATTGACACCAGTGTTTGTTGCTGTCGTTAAGCCAGCGAAGAACAAATCCAGCTGTTATTCATCACGAGGCCATTTCCAGAACCACCGTGTGACTCAAAACTATGGCCCAGAAAATAAAGGTAAGACCACAGATTTCAATGACCTGAGGGTATTTTTAAATTTTGTGATGTTCCCCATTAGAAGTAAAAATTCAGCATTTTAGATAGTAAAAACAATTTCAATCCAGGAAGAGATTTTTTTTTTAATATTTTATTTATTTCTAGGAGAGAGAGAGACAGCGTGAGCAGGGGAGGGTCAGAGAGAGAGGAAGTCACAGACTGAAACAGGCTCCAGGCTCTGAGCTAGCTGTCAGCACAGAGCCCGACGCGGGGCTCGAACCCAGGAACCGCGAGATCATGACCTAAGCGAAAGTCGGACGCTTAACCGACTAAGCCACCCAGGCGACCCCAGGAAGAGATTTTTGGTTGGAGAAACTTGGTGTATTTTTTAAAAGAAGTTTATTTTGGGGCACCTGGGTGGCTCAGTTGGTTAAACGTCCGACCTCGGCTCAGGTCATGGTCTCACGGTTNAAAAAAAAATCATTTTGAGAAAGACCAAGAAGGTGCAAGTTGGGGAGGGGCAGAGAGAGACTCCCAAGCTCTGCACTATCAGTGCAGAGCCTGACATGGGGCTCGATCCCACGAACCAGGAGATCATGACCTGAGCCAAAACCAAGAGTTGGATGCTTAACCGACTGAGCCACCCAGATGTCCAGAACCTTTGTGCATTTTAAACATGTGAGTTAATTGAAATTTGCTTTTAATAAGGCTTATAAATGAAATTTTATTTTATTCCACTGTAACTTAAAACATCTATTTAAAGTAGACTTACCCTTGAAAGAAGAGAAAAATACTCATTTAAGGTAAATATTTAAAAACACAAATCCTAAGAGCATTACTGAAAAATGTTTGCAATCCTCATTTGCCAGTGGGCTAATATTCCAAATTTGTCAAGAAGTGGAGCTGTGCTTCTAATAGGCATGAGGAGGTCGACACCCACTCTGGGCAGATTATTTGTTCCTCTTCCTATACTGTCCCCTTATCCTAAAACTGTTACGTAGCATCTACAAACACTGAAATGAATGGAAGCAATCAGCATTAGACATATTGAGAATTTATTTACTTTTGAGAGAGAGAAGGCGGAGAGGGAGAGGGAGAAAGAGAATTTTTTAAAAAAATTTTTAATGTTCTGCATTTATTTCTGAGAGAGAGAGAGAGGCAGTGTGAGCAGGGAGGATGAGAGAGAGAGGGAGACACAGAATCCGAAGCAGGCTCCAGGCTCTGAGGTGTCAGCACAGAGCCTGACACAGGGCTCGAACTCACAAACCATGAGATCATGACCTGAGCTGAAGTCGGACGCTTAACCGACCGAGCCACCCAGGCGTCCCGGGAGAAAGAGAATCTTAAGCAGGCTCCGTGCCCAGCTTGAAGTCCCACACAGGGCTTGATCTCACAATCTGAGCTGAAACCAAGAGTCGCAAGCTAAAGGATGGAGCCACCCAGCTGTGCCATGAGTTTTTTACCTCTTGAGACTAAGAGTTCTGGTTAGAAGCTGGTTTAGAATCACTGAGCTGCTCTGCTCGAGACCCTGCACTCGTAGATCTTCCTAAGATCTATTTGGTCCAGATGTTACACACGCGTTTTCTTTCTCTGTCTAGCATCATTTGAAAACATGGCCTCTTCCAGGGTCACACCTTCAAACAGCACAGTGACAAGTGCATTCATTGCCTAAGTGCTCACACAAACAGGCTTTCTTGGGGGGAAAAAGGACTTGCCATTCTTTTCAAGTGGCTCATTCTGTTTACAGCAGAGGCAGTAAACTGTTAGTGAGGAAATGAAACTCTGACAAACGCCTCTCAGCTGGCGCACTAATTGAAATTGAATCTAAGGCAACAGAGCCCACACTGACCTTCAAAAGTTACCGAGCAGATTCAGTGCCCTGGGCGAGGGTGGAGGTGGTGAGCAAACTAGAGAAAGACTGGGGGGGGGGGGGTGGGTGGGGGGGGGGAGGAAGCTGGTGGGCAGCGGATGGGCATTGGGTAGTTTTCCAAGTCTGGCTGACCACACAGCTCACCATTACATTTATAGGAGGTCACTGAAAATCAAATCGAAATTAAAGCTAATTTTATGAAGATGAGCCTGTTCTTGAGTAGACTTTTATTTTTCACAGGAAGAGGAGCGAGAGCAGGATTACCCAGAGCGCTCCCTCCCAAAGCTTCAGTGCATCCAGATGTTGACTCTATAGCCCCTGGGGCACTTGGGAGGAGCCTGGGTGTCCCATCCTGCGGCGGCTGGNAGTAGAGGCAGTAAACTGTTTGTTAGTGAGGAAATGAAACTCTGACAAACGCCTCTCAGCTGGCGCACTAATTGAAATTGAATCTAAGGCAACAGAGCCCACACTGACCTTCAAAAGTTACCGAGCAGATTCAGTGCCCTGGGCGAGGGTGGAGGTGGTGAGCAAACTAGAGAAAGACTGGGGNAGAGAAGCCACCTGCACCCTAAAAATGGGATCAGCTTCGTCATATGCCATGACAGGGAAAAGACAAGGTAGGGGATTTTTGTCTTTTCATGTAGGAGAGCCTATGGTAGGTGACCAACTATGTTTGAGTAACTTAATGAAATAGTCATAGATTTTAAAGAGTAAAAGACAAATGAAGGCAACTATTTCAGAAAAGCAAGTAGCAAAGTACATGGAAATGAACATCATATACTGCTTGGCTCAGCAGTTAATATGGACATCACCAAAACAATGAGAAGCATGTAAGTGGATTAAGCCCAAAATTATGGTGTAAAACTCAATGGGGTGGTGAGGTTACATGGCCTCCCTCGAACGTCACACTGAATCCATAAGCAATTCCTAAAAAATACCAGTGACTCTTGGAACAATATATAGACCTAAAAATGGGAACAGGAATGAGAGGAAAACAGCTTTGAGTTCTCAGTGGCTACGGCAGAGGGTTTGAGTTTGTGGTTTTTTCGTTACGCTATTTTAGCTCTTAGGTTGATACAGCTGGCACAGTGGGTATTGGATGGATGGATTTCACCGCATAAATACACACGGAAAATAGCTTCTCGAGTTCAACTGAATCATAGAGAAGTAGGATGTGTTCTCTGACTACAGAAAACAGAATGCTTTACACGTTGTTTTTGATAGAAGTCATAGGTGAAGACCATGGAAACATTTAAATTATTAGAGAGTGAAAAAAATGTGTAAAGGAAAACTTAGTTTTCATTGGAATAATACATAAAAGGGCGTGGTTTTATAGTTAGTTATACCTGTATTTCTGAGGGGGGGGAATCAAGTAGCCATGTGCTGCCACCTAGTGGCTACATCTGNAAATGTGTAAAGGAAAACTTAGTTTTCATTGGAATAATACATAAAAGGGCGTGGTTTTATATTTATACCTGTATTTCTGAGGGGGGAATCAAGTAGCCATGTGCTGCCACCTAGTGGCTACATCTGTAGGTACAGCCTGGTTTGGCAGGGTGGAACCTTTGACATTGAAGGCCACGGAAAGCTTGTGTGTCTGTCTGTATTTGTCTTTTCATCCGTCCGTCCCTGTCAGGTCATTAAGTGAATCCCGAACAAGAGCACAGACACAGAGGAAAAACAGGCAGTAAAGCTAAAGTATTTTATTAATAATTTATTGTCAGTAAGAAAGACTGGCTAATGGTAGTTTTCAGTAAAAACCTTTACAAGACCATTGCATCACAAATATACAGACACTATAAAAACTGTGTCGTGATGGTTTTGGTTTTAAACAGGTATGCAGAAGGTCCCCAGTACACTTTCCAGTAATGAAAAAATGTTTGTTTATAGTTCTAAAATACATTAACTCATTTAAGACATGTCCATGTATACAATCTTTCCTCATCCTATGTACAGCTAGAAACAAACAAAGGACTATATTGAAATGTCTTAATGAAATGTCATCCTTCAATGGGAAAGGACACAATAAAACCCTGGTTGTAGTAAAAAATCAGGGTGCTAGGTAATGACACTAACACCACCAAAATTCGGTCAAAAAACAAATGCACAAAAGATCTTGAAGATCTAGTTAAAACTATGAAAAATCAAATCTGTACATAAAATTTACAAAAGAAAAGAGAGAAAATTAAAATAATCAAATCTATATAAATACATGAATCATGCTAACAAGGTGAGAAGGCTGATTCTCAGTATCTTGACAGATGTAAGATGCAAGAACAGGTGTTGGGACTTGAACCCGTCCCGCAGGGGCAGCAGGCTGGGAGCGGCGAGCGCGTCGGGCGCTGCGTGCCGCGGGGCAGCCGGGCCCCTTCCGGCTCACCAAAACCCGTGCTTACGCACGTGTACAGAGAAGGACGCGGAGGCTCGTCTGTGGGAGGATCTCCGGGCTCGTCCAAGTCCAGGCACTTCGGCGGGAGTCCGGGCGTCAGACCTGCGTGTGCTGCTGCGCCTCCAGCGGGGGCACGGTCACCTCCTCGAAGTGACCGTCGTCCCCGCTCTCATAGTCACTCATCATGACCTCGGACTCCACTTCACAGCACGCCGACACGTCAGAGCAGGAGGCCGTGGAGGCGCACACGGACAGGGGCATGTTCTCTACGTTCCTGGGGTGCCCTGCAGGGCAAGGGGCGTAGGGGTCTCTGCCGGGGCCGCCGTCACCAGCGCCTGTCTTGCGAGGTTCAGACAGATCCACGGGATAGAAGTGGGGCAGGTACTGATTCAAATGGAACCGGTGTCGGCTTCTGGAGGCGGAACCCAGGCTCCCGGCGGCGGGCATGTCCCTCGGAGGGTGTATGGATTCGAACTGATCGCCGAACTCCGGAGGTAAGGGGGGCAGTTCGTCAGGCACGGGGAAGTCTTCCGGGGGAGGGGGGAAGTCACTCTCAATGTCGTAGCCTCCAGGGTAATAGTCCGTATCGATGGCATTCGGGTCTGCCGAGTACAGGGGGGTCTGCTCATCGATAACCTCGTAGTTGGGGAATTCTTGTATATCCGGCAAAGGGACGCTTGGCATCCAGTCCGACGTGTCCCAGTGGTACCCTTGGTAGAAAACAAAACGGACTTCAGTGTCTTTCCCGCCGAGCGTCTGTTCCACAGAGCTCTTTCTCCAGGAGGCGCGCACACCCCAGTGCGAGGCCTTCACCCGGCGTCAACCCCTGCCCCGCTGCCCCGCTTTGACAACCTCTCAGAACGAGGCTCGGTTTCAAAATGTGGACTCACGGTTTCACGTAAGTACCCAACATTCAAGGACGGGCAACGCAACCAGGCTGGGCAGAAGCCGTGTGCTCGCGTCTACGGAACCCGCGCGACTCCCGCCGGCCCGCCCGGCAGCCGCCCTCGTGTCCCCGGGAACCAACCCACTGCTCTAGTAGCTCGGGCTCCGGACACAAGTTTGGGCTTTCAAAAAACACTGGAGCAACTCTTGAAAATAACCCTTGAAAATAACCATGGTAAAATTTAAAAAACAAAATTCCTTTACAATAATATAGTGAACTTTATATTAAAAACCGTACTATATCCATCAGCCCTAAGAAAAACAATAAATGACGTTAACGTAGGTACCAAAGCATGCCTTCAAATCAAGCAAAACGCAAGCACTGAAAAACAACACGATTTTTGATAGACTACAACAGTCAGTTGTGTTACTTTTACAAGACCTAAGGATCATTTTAGATTAATTTTTTAAGCCCCCACCCCCCGAATTACTGGACTCTCCTGACAGACAGGCGAGGCAGTACACATTTAAAGGCAGCACACAAGCAGCCCTGTACTTAGTAACTGCGGCACCCGCGGAGCAGACACGTGAAGCAAGTCGGCCCTGGGGTCAAATCTTGACCAATTTTGTTTAGTGAATCAGTGAACAACTGGCATGCATAAGTCACCTCTTGATTTGCTGAGGTCAGGAGCAGCCAAAGACTCTTTTGGGGGCAGAGTAGAGAGAAAAAGAAAACATTGATAATTAAAACAGAAAGCCGGCTGAAAAGGCAATAAAGATAAGTACACAATACAATACAAACTGTTCATCAAGGCCAGTCAGCCATGTATCATGCCTTTAAGCCATTATCTACAAGAATTCCAAATGGTTGAGAAATGCACGTGGCACAAATGAAATGGGACACGGGAGGGGAGGAAAAATAGTGAGGAACTTTGCCAGGAAACTCAAACATGAGCTTACTTTCTTTTCCTTTTTTTCCTGGCAATCTGAGCCTGAAAGCACACAATTTGGTGAGGAAGAACTAAAATCTATAGGCTGTCATAAAGTATAAATCGGTAAGGCATTTAAGCAACACCTTCATGGTACTGAGAGATCTTCTGACAAAACCCACGTACGTCTAACACTAGAGAAGACATTGGCAGCCCTCACACGTACATTCACACAAATTCACAAACCCAGGCACTCGTGAATCACTAGAAGAAACTCCCTTCAAAAATCTGAGTGTGACTGACATTGTTCACCTCTCTTGGGACAGCCTCCAGCTGCACTTACTCTAGTCCCCACCCCAAAATTCTAGCTAGAAGGCAGCAAAAGATGTAAATCCCATGTCAGTTAGGGCCACATGGCCCTGGGCAGGTTACTTATGCAGGCTAAACGGCAGGTTTTTATCTTTGAAACAGGAGTGGAAATCCCTTTACTATGAGGATTAAATCAGATAATGGAGGTTAAGCCCTAACTCTTAGCTACTGGCATTTTACTTATTATTGAAAATTAGTAATCAGGATAGAAACAGCATCACTTCAGTGCTTTTCTAAACCAGACCAATGCTTTCTGTGCATTCTACACTGTTCTTGAAAACCCACATATTTGGGAATACAGAGGATTTCATTGATGGCTCTCTACTGGGAATTTAAATCAAAAACCGAAGTGAACTAAAAAATGAGAAAGCTCATATTTAGGCAATGTGTACCTACAGAATTTTTTTAAAAACGTAGCAATTTCTTTTTAAAAAGAGAATTGAGAATGTGTTTACTCCATAGGCACTCAATTCTTAAGCTAGCATTCTTAAACTAGCATTCAACTTTAATCCCAATTTGTATTTCTTAGATATGCCAAGATATGTTTTTCAATGAAGGAGATTCAATTTCTGCTTTTTAACACTCCATCAATATTTAAAACACAATACAGATTACTTTCTGCTTCACCAGGTAAATGTGGAGGAAGGTGCGTGTAACACTCACAGACCCCACCGCACCCCTGCTGGCCCGCCCGATCACGTCTGGCACGAAACCATCCTCGGCTCCAACCTGAAAACACCTCTCCTAGCAAAGAGGATCGGGGGTCTATGCCTGCAGTCCTCAAAGCAGGATCCTTAGACCAGTGACATCAGAATGAACTGAGAATGTGTTAGAAGAGCAGAGACTCAGCTTCCAACAGTCAGGCTTTTAAACAAGCCCTCTAGGTGATCTGATTTGCAGTTTAAAAACGACCAGCCTGTGCAATTTACATGGGATTACTCAGACTTCAGTGCATTAATAAAGGGCAGACTTAAAGTAATTTTAGGTGGTGATCAATGCCCTTTCTTTTGAACAAAGATAAAGCTGCATATGAATTTTCACTAAACCATACAATGCAAATATAATTACTTTCTGCCCTGCTCTACCATTATCCTTGACTATACGCAGGGAAAATCCAGAAGTGAAGAGTCAGTTGTAAGTAATTCTGTAAGTTGGGTCTTAGTGGTATTCCTAGGAAGAGGATCTAGACAAATTCAAGTTGTCAAGATCCTAGAGGTCACTTCTGATATCTACGAGTGGCAAAAAGTAACAAAGACACAACAAACACACACACACACACACACAAGTATTTACAGGTGTACGTACACACCTGCACAAAAGTACTCAACCCCCTCAAAACCACGGACGCTTTTTTCACAACACTACCATGGGCAAAAGCACACTAGTCTAGTAGCAGTCACTACAGACGCACACACAGCACACGTATTGTGACTATACCTTCTTCATTCACCGTGTCAACTACAGCGTTGACAAGGTGTATGACAGTCACTATGGAAGCTTGTAGAAAGGCACAAAAGGAGTAAATTAGGAAAATCTTCAGTTAGAAAACAATGCATTAAACAGGATTTTATACAATTTCTACCTCATGATGTAAAAAGAATGAATAACCCATAATTCTGCACAACTCCTATATGCCTGCTGTGATAGACCTTAGACGTTTTTCTAATCAAGCTATGTATTAATCACAGAAATAAGGTAACCACGTTATACTGTACTTTAAGCAATTTTGTTACTCTAAGTTTTCTC
This sequence comes from Crocuta crocuta, assembly GCF_008692635.1. Classification (NCBI taxonomy): domain Eukaryota; kingdom Metazoa; phylum Chordata; class Mammalia; order Carnivora; family Hyaenidae; genus Crocuta; species Crocuta crocuta. The sequence continues at coordinate 198,321 of NW_027531987.1, forward strand.
ACTTAGGGATCTAGTCATGACAAAACAATCCTGATGTTAACATCTCATGGGCAAAAGAGTTCACGTTTAAATAGTAAAATACTTGCTAAGTCCATTTTCTGGGTTTATTTAATGAATTCGTACATTCCCAGAAAAACTGAGCATTACCTAATACAGTAAAATATGTAATATAAATACAAAACTGGCTTTAACTCTGTTCTGTGTACCCCCACTCCAAATTACTTATCTTTTTTTGCAGACAGGCTAACAGCTGGGTTGCTGACATACCAGCAGAGAAACGCAAACCGTCTGCCCGGCCATTTCCTAGGTAAATTCCCTTTTCGTTTGTATCAGATTGTCTGAAAGCGTGCATGCCAAGATAAACGTTGTGTGCGTGTGGCACACACACAATGACGGCCCTCCGGGACGTCCACGTCTAATCCCACGAGCCTGTCAATGTGTTATCGTCCCTGACTTTGCTGGTGTGATTAAAGACCTTGAGGTGGGGAGATTTTCCTGAACGGTCCATACGAGCCCACTGTATTCACAGAGGTCCTTAAAAGGGCAGCACCTCTCTGGGCTGTGGCTGCAGCAAGCCGGGGATGCAAGAACGTGGCCTCTAGGAGCTGGGAAGGGAAGAAGCAGATTGTCCTCTAGAGCCCCCAGGAAAGGCATCTTAATATTAGCCGACTGACCCGTGGTGGATTCCTAAACTACGGAACGATAAGCTAATACATTTATCTTGTTGTAAGCCACCTGTGTGGTAATGTTAGAAGAGCCTCAGAAAACTAAAAATGGAATTTAAGCAGACATTCTTAATACAGGCCTTATGACTGATAGAGACAAACACTCCTGGCTCTAACACTGTGTTTTCTGGCAATCATTCTCATAACTAATGATGTGACCATAATTTATTAAAAGTAGGAGTATTAAAAAGACCAGCGTTTCAAGGAAAGAGATTAGGAAAATACGGACAAAACCGTGAAATGTATTTATGAATAGCATTTGGGAACCAAGATCTAAATTACATAAGCGGACAACACTGATGTTTTAAAAAAAATTAAGGCTAATGAAAGAAAGAGTCTATTCTATTGTCTTTGGTTTAATAAGCAAGGTTATGCTCATACACTCATCACTGAGTAATAAGCACGGTACTCCAATACTACACAGAACATGCCCGCAGTCGGAAATGGAGGGAGGTTACTGATGGCCAGTCTGGAAAAGGACCCACTCTGGGTTTAGAAACAATCAACTGGTGGGTGATTTCCTTCCACCCAATATTTGAAATGTCTGAACACATTACGTTTTTATGCAGAAAAAAAATTAGCCAATTCCACGAATTCTGAGATTCAAAACTTTACACTACCAATGATTTCGTTACTGAATACTGACATCTTCCCTACTGGTATGTGCTACCACAGAGAAGCTGTTTAGGATCAACATCGACCTAGGGAGAGTAGAAGATCCCACTGCCAAACTTTCTTCATCAGAAAGAGAATCCAACTTACTAGCAATCTCTTAAACAGTGCTCTCAGTCAGTGCGCTCTGATCCAAGTGGGAGCTGGGCGGCAGGGAAATTGGGGGAAGAGACAAACAGAACCTTGTGATCCCGAAGGTACTGCCTGAACGGACGTTTCCGACCACTGCATGGGGCTCCCCCGGGGGTGCGGGGCCGCGCTCAAGAAAGCTGCTACAAGCATGCCTTTTTTTTTTTTTTTCTTAAGCCCACAAAACCTCTAGAACATTTACTGATGTAAGAAAAAAGGCCAATATGAAGCGAGCCAATCAGAAGAGCTTTCAGTGAGGCAGGTTTTCTTCCCTGTCTCTGATAAGTGGCTCCTGTTCGAGCACTTTCCCACGAAGAGGGTTTTAACTACCATCCCCTGCAGGTGCCCACGCGAGTCGTACAAGGGCCCGTTCACCAACGGTCCCGAGGGGGCGCGGCCACAGTCAGGGACTCCACAGGGGCACTGCCGCGTCTACAACGTCGCGCACACGGGCCCGCGCTGCCGGCCAGGGCGTTTCCAAGCGGCTGACTCACCATTGTCGTCACACGACTCTGACTGGAAGGAGCTGAGCGACTGCACTTCTGACAGGCTCTCCCGGGCGCTGTACGGATGCGAAGGCTTCTCCTCCAGGGGCTTCTTGGACAGACAGGGATCGAGATCCACTACTTTAGCTGAAAGGGAGGGGACAACGGTCAGCTCCATGAGGGAAAGGCTCCCGGTGGGTCACCGCTGAACGCGCACGCCAAGCAGGTGGGACCCGCAGCCTGCCCGACACGCCCCTCGTACAGGAACAACTGAGAGGGGAGGCATCTGAGGAACACCCCACCTACAAGTACTCTTGCTGACGGCACCACAGAAATTTTCAGGGACCCGCCTGGGGAGCTCACTCGTGGATAAGGGCATTAAAACTTCCTTCTGGGGGCAGCTGGGTGGCTCAGTGGGGTAACCATCTGACCTCGGTTCGGATCATGATCTCACGGTTCGTGAGCTGGAGCCCCACTTCTCTCTCTCTCTCAAAAAAAGAAAAAGCCTTTACAAAGGTATATGTGGCATTTTTAAGGCATCAAAAGGTGTTAGGCCACTACTCTAAATACTACCACTTCTGAACATAGTTTTAAAAATCTTATCGTGCAAACGCCCGTCCTAATTTCTCTGTCCTAAAAAGCCCTCTGAACCATACTTGAGAACCCACGTCCATTAGAGAAAAGGAATGATCTCTCCTGAATGCTAATCCGAACAGGACTAGACTCAATTCCTTGATGAACCTAACAGCACGGCTACAGCGCTCAGCCAGGGATGGTTTCTCAAGTCACGCTACAGGTCTTCAGAGTCTGAGCCTCTCTGTCACTGCCAGAGGCTCCACGCGTTGTGACCGGAGCCCCCAGAAGCTCTGGCAGAACTGACAAGGTCACTGCTGAGCTCGGTGACATTTCCCGCAGATGGAAAAGGCTGCTCTTACTATCATAGTCGAAGTCCCAGCTGGGCTTCTGTATGGAGTCGCTGTCAGAAGGAGAGTTGGAAGGCGGCGGGGGGGGCAAGTTCGGGGCCACGCTGCAGACGGCCACTGCCTTGCGGTGTCCGTGCACGGACTCGGGGTTGAAGGTGCTGAACTCGGGATGCTCTGGGATAGCAGAGCCCTCAAAGGAATTGCGGTCCAGGTTGTTCCTGGAGTCACTCGGAATGCTTGGCGTGTAGGATATAGGACGGACGGGCACCTGGGGCGGGATGTCTGAGTACATGTTCTTATTGAGCTTTGAGTCGAAGTACGGTCTCTGCAAGAAGGCTGCGGTCGGGCCCAAGTGCTTGTCTTCGGGTTCGGCCTGGTGCTGCTTCTTCCGACTGATCCGCTTGCGGCAGAGGACGAACACCACCACCAGTAAGAAAATCCCGGTCACAAAGACGAGGATTCCTACGCCTTCGGCCAGTCCGATATTCCACGGGGTGGACACGTACTGATTGGGGGCGGCGTCCTCGCAGTGCTTCCCCCTGTAGTCGTGGCTGCAGTTGCAGTGGTAGGAGCCGTGCGTGTTCTCGCAGAGCGCCCCGTTTCGGCAGGGGCTGGCAGCGCACTCGTCAATGTCACTCTGGCACCTGCAAGGGGGACAGACGCGAGCAACAGGAGTCAGAAGACGCCGGCCCGCAGCTCTCACAGGAGGAGGACGGCACCCAAGCGAAACTCCATCTGTAACCCCCGACAACACACTGCCGACAACGGTGACTACAACAAACACCTTTCGGGGTGACTGATCGTGTGAGCCCAGACGCTGTACATCCGGGAGATAAAGCATATTTCAATGCCCTTTTTCTGGGATTCCACAGGTGACCACAGCACACTCAGACTGAGCTGAGCGTACCGGTTTGTTTCTGGTTCTTCAGGAATGTGCATTTTGACAAATGCTACGCTGGAAACTGTTCTAACGCGTTAGCCTCAAATTCTAAGGAGATGTTCCTGTTTGCAAATATGACAGTTTCCTCAAACATGTGAAAGGTTAAGAAACAGTTCTCCGTTTTAAAATGTTTCTCCTGTTGGGGCACCTGGGTGGCTCAGGCTTACAGCAGGGACTCTGGGTTTTGGCTCAGGTCACCATCTCACAGTTAACGAGATCTCGCATTGTGCTGACAGCACAGAACCTGCTTGGGATTCTCTTTCCACTCCCCCTACTCCCTGACTTGCACTCTGTCTCCATCAAAATAAATAAACTTTAAAAAGAAACAACAAAGCATATGCAAATACCTACAAGCAGCTCACACTCAAAGCCTTCAAGCAAGACTGACGGTGGCCACTGCAGGGAAGCCTCAGGCACTGAGGAGTAACATGCACTGTTGTTTCCTTTTTTTGAGAGAGAACGTGCGCGTGCACGTGAGTCGGAGACGGGCAGAGAGAGAGAGCCCCAAGCAGCTGGCCACTGTCAGCACAGGGCTCGATACCATGCCCCCGGAGAGTCAGACACTCAGCACTGACTGAGCCACCTGGGCGCCCCTCACCGAGTAACTTCTTAAACTGAATTAGTGAAAAGGCATTTGGAACTACAACCTGCCCCTTTCAAAGTGCAGAGCAGGCAGCTCTGGGCCTCATTACAGTAAGGACCACGAAAGAGAGTGCGAGCTGAGAGGGTGTCTAGATGCTCTATAAATGTTTGTTCCTCCCACTCAAGACAGGTAACAACTTCATGTATCTCCACCTTAAAAACAGCATCACTCCTTCCACAAACAGCTACTGCCTGCGAGAACCCATACACTCTGCTTATAAACACCTCGACAGAACACAAGTAGGTCCGGTCAGCATTACATCATTCCCTGCTCACTGGTTCTTTGTCAGAGGGAAAAGATAAATTATACAAGCAGCTATGGGAGGATTATGAAAATCTGAAGCAGCGGGGACCAGATTACTAAACTTCCGTTGTACCTGCTATTTGGTGTGACACGAGGGAGACGTGCAGATACAGATTTTGGAAGAAGCCACTTACCTTTCTCCCCTAAAACCCGAATCACACTGACAGACGGCACCATCCAAGCTGTCAAAACATGTCCCACCATTTTTACAGGGCTCATCTTTACAATACGGACTGAGCTGACACCTGAAAAGGGAAGGGGAAATATGCATTAACTTACCACTTTGTAAGCAAATAAATACAGCACAAGAGAAAACACATAAATGTAGTCAGACGTATGTACGTATCAAGTATTCATATATACCAAGTATCCATTTAAAAACTTGTTAATACTGTAATTATGAAAGTCAAGAAAAACCTAGGCACCTCTGGCCCGTGTACAGTCCTCTGCATTGGCAGACGAAGTCTCCGTTGTCCACGATGCACGTGCCACCGTAGAGGCATGGGTTGGAGGAACACGGGTTGACGCTCAGCTCACAATACGTCCCTATGTACAAGGCGCCGCATTTGCAGTAATAACCTAAATAGACAGAAGGGAACAAAAAAGTCCAATCCTCCAATAACTCAAAAATTGTATCTCAGTACATTGGTTTTTTACTTGTAAGTGAAAGAGAAGGATCTAAGACCCATGAAAGTTAGTAAAATTCCTACTGCCTCTGGGTAAAATGCTGTCTAGATCAACAAGCTATACCTTCCACTTTGGGGAGAATCATAACATGAAGAACTGAAGAAAGAACTCGTCATTAGCTTAGTGAACTGTGGTTTAGGTAAGGTCGCCGGGCCAAGCAGTCCTTCTTTCGAGGAGCCACGTAGATGGACAACACTTACTACTGAGCATCTCAATATATTCACAACTCACAAGCTTTGAGGGCTAAACAAGAGAATAATAGAAGTGAAAGCACTTTGAAGACTATATGCTCCCATTAAAGAAAGGGGACTGTCAAATCTGTCCAAAGGAGCATAAAGAACGTCAGACTCTTGCAAAGACTGTGACAGAGCCAGTGTGTGGCTGCCACGGGGATCCCCATAGCACGTTTTAAGAGCATGCTTCTCTCGGCCTCCTGGCTTACCTGACGTGGACAGGAAACACGAGCACAGTCTAAAGGCATTCAGAGTATTGCTGTGGGGACAACCTGGCCTGGTCTGTGCATATAGGTTCACAGATGCTTCCCAAAGAAAATAACAAAGGGCCAAAGCTTTTGAAATCTCCCCCAAGTGTTACTTCGAGGTCTGCTCTGTTCATTACCAAAGCTCGATTTCTCAGGCACCAGGACTATCATGATTTCCACTACGGGTAAGGGAGCAAATGGGGCCAGGTTAAGTCACACAGTCCTCATCTATGCTAAGGCTTAGCTGGCGACACCTCAGGAGGCTTTGAGGCCTTCTGGAAACCAACCCCTTCTAGAGCTAGCAAGACTAGCAGCCGCTAGGTGCGGAGCCATCACATCAAAGGAGAGCACTGGAGAAGGAGCAAGTGTACAATTCCGAGTCCTGCTGGGTCGATGTCAGTGTGGGTGGGAAACAAGTGCAGAGTGAGCCGTGGTTCACGAGTGGCTCCCGGTGCAGAAGGAGGTGGTCTGGACATGCGTCCCCTCAGTGCACCTGCCGTGTGTCTGCAAGACATGGCAGCGGTGAGACCCCACGCACGGGGGGCCTTGCCGCGGGGAAGAGTCCTACCCCAAGCCCCGCCTGGTGGCACACGGACCAGCTGCTCAATTCTAATACCGACTGCAGTACCTGACCTAGCGTTTGAATGAAAAGGGGGAAACAAAAACACCTGAGGAACTTCTCGAGTGTGTATGTGTGTAACATTGTATAAAAAGGACCACGTCATGAAGCTTACCTCCAGCAGGTGATGGCTGGCAAACGCCTCCATTCTGGCAAGGGTTGCTGGAGCAGTCTTCCGTGGCCGTTAACAAGCACCCAGGAGAGACGTCCACCCACTCTTCAACGTGTGCATGGCTCCTCGGTTTGTTGTTTAAAGGGAGCTCCTGCCCATTCAAATAAATGGAGTCCATACAACCCCTGAAGCCATTACCCACTTGGGGGCTTCTTCCGTGCCGCGTGCCCTGCTGGCGGATGTGGCCACCGAAGAACACATGGTTGTCCAGGTTTAGGGTTTTCAGGGTCCCAGGGGCTGTGCCTGATGCAGTGTGAACTTGGTCGAGAACCAGCCGGGCGTAGTTTCCGTTCACTTCTAGAGACACTGCGTGCCACAGCCCGTCATTGACTTGAATGCTCTGAACAGAGACAATTCCAGGACCACTTCCACAGTCAAATTTGTACTGTAGCCTTCCATTATGAATCTGTCATGAAAACAAGTGCCGTTCACATTACTCCCAGAGAATCTGCAGTTATAAACTCTGACCAAACATCTAACCGAGAGGCATGGTCAGGGATTGAAGGTAGAAAGTCAGCAAGACACTTAACTACTACAGAACACAAGCTCATCTGATCACTGCAGAGAGAGCGCAGAAATGGACCGTACACGGATATCAAGTTCAAATGACACATCCAAAAAGCATCATGGAAATAATTAACTTGTTAATTGAACAACCAAAACTAGCATCAATAAGATAAAAAAAAAAAAAGGGGGGGGTG
>NW_027531987.1:205881-220123 GCF_008692635.1 Crocuta crocuta
TGTAAGATAATTACCACCTCAAGCATTTTATGTATGCTCTCTATAAACTCTCTATGAAGAAGATGAAGTATCACTTAGAGTTTGAATGTTAATGGTCACATGACCTACAAAGGGTGTGAAAAACAGAAGTCAATCTCTGTTACTGCAGAGCAAATAAAAGAGCTTTTTGGCCCACCAAGTCTAAAACTTTGAAGTATCAAGGAGCCATTTAAGTGCGGAATAAAACCATTTGTTTTTTACAATAAAAAATTATTATAAAAATTATTATAAAACTATTATAAAAAATTATTTGAGCCTGACGCGGGGCTCAAACTCACAAACCGTGAGATCATGACCTGAGACAAAGTCAGCTGCTTAACCAACTGAGCCCCCCGTGCGCCCCAGGTTTTTTTCAAAAATGGATGATAGAAACATAAAATGTAATTTTGTATTTTTAAGTCTTCCGTAACCAGAGGTACACAAACGTACCTCCAAGATGCTGTAGTCGGTCCCGCGAGCATACATCACAACTGCGTGAGCTGAGTACGTTCTCAGCCTCATGGTCAATTTCATTTCCAGTCTATTTTCATTTTCCATCAGACGGTATTTCACAAAGCTGTTTCCAGTAAATGTTACAGATGAACTCCCTGGGAATCACAAAGAGGAAAACATAAATCAGAACCAAGCTGAAGCATATCTTTAAAAGGGAGATTCCACCAAACACTGATATAAGGTTTTATTTAAGGCTATAACATTATAAAGTTCATTTTGATGGAAAACGCCCATTTGTTTTAATAAAAGGCACAGCATCACTGGGTCTGCTTTTGGAAGAGAATTACACTACTGTATCAGCAAGCACTGAGTTCTAAAATAGTGAAAGACCTAAATATAAAAATGTTCAGGGGCACCTGGGTGGCTCAGTCGATTAAGCAGCCAACTCTTGGTTTCAGCTCAGGTCATGATCTCACAGTCCATGAGTACGAGCCTCATGTTGGGCTCTGCACTGACAGTGCAGAGTCTGCTTGGGAATCTCTCCCTCTCTCTCTGCCCCTCCCCTACTCATGAGTGTGCACACATGCTCTCAAAATAAACTTCAGAAAATATATATTTAAAAAATAAAAATGCTCAATATAAAATTATTAGAAGACAATTTAGAAAAATAGTTAAACAGCCTCAGGTGGCTTGGGGAAACTTTTCAAGCAAGATGTAATTCCCAGTCTCCAAGTGATGAAAATAATATCACTCTCCAGGGTTGGAAATGGTTACGTAAAAATTATACAGAACAAAAAGTTAAATTTCAAAATGACAATAGACACTGTAAACAAAAGACCAGTAATATACAGACAGTGGGATGGATATAATGTCCATGCTCACAGCACACAGAGTGTGAAAACAAAAACCAGACAAATAAGCTGGATAAGCCAGCAAAGACTATGAACAGTCCAGGAAAGGAAATGCTAGTAGGAATAAAAAGAAAAAAAAAAAACTTCCACAAAAAAGATGGAGAAATACAAACTAAAGTAACTAGATATCATTTCGTGCCCACTGGATGAAGGAATTCGTTTTTTAATTGAAAACCTCACATTGCCAAGGAAATGGGGAGTGAAACAGTCACACATGACTGCAAGAAAGGAATTGGTGTAACTTTCTGGGAAACTAACATAATGGTATATTTAAAAATTAAAAATGTAGTTAATCTTTGACATACTAAATCCTTGTTTTAGCAAAGAAAGCACCAATAAATAAGGCTGTATGTATAAAAGTGTTTTTTTTTTTAAACTATAATTAACACATACTGTTATAGAAGTTTCAGGGCTGCCACAGAATGATTCAACAATTGTAGGGGCGCCTGGGTGGTTTAGTAGGTTAAGAGTCCAACTTCGGCTCAGGTCATGATCTCACGGTTCATGGGTCCGAGCCCCACGTCAGGCTCTGTGCTGGCAGCTAGCTCGGAGCCTAGATTCGGTTTCAGATTCTCTACCTCCCTTTCTAACCCTCCCCTGTTCACACTGTCTCTATCTCTCTCAAAAATAAATAAAAACAAAAACACCCCAACTGTATACATTACTCTGTGCCTCACTATGATTAAGGGCAGAAAAGGATTCATTTTTGACGCAAGAAAACACCTTAACAACCTCAAGCTCTATGAACAAGGAAAATGTTGAATAACATTTGAATAGAGCCTCTCAAAAGCATCAGGTCTAGGTGCATGGACTTGAAAAGATGCCTGTAACATACATTAAACGGGGGGTGGGGGGGAGCAAGCAGTATACTATATGAGATACGGTAACTTTTTTTTTTTCTTAAATGGAATGTGGGAAAAAACACAAGCATGTACGTATGGGTCTGTATGTTTATATGAGCACGCTGATGAAGACGACACAGCATCACTATTAATTCAGGTGAGTTGTCATATGGAAGAGGGAAAAGTTACTACTGCTCCTCCTTACTCATCCATATGCTTGACTTGTTATAATAAACGCATGTGACAGTATTTATCAAGGCCAAAAACCAAAAAACCAAAAACCAAAAACCAAAATCCCCCACAATGGCAAGAAACACTGAAAGTGACTTTTTCAAACAGAAGCACCCTTCATCACTGAATTCTCACCTGGGCACTGACCAAACTTGCCACCTGGGCAGACACAGGCGTACTTCTCCTCTCTGGGATCAGCAATACACTCAGATCCTTCAGGGCATGGACTGTCTTCACACCCATGATGGACAAGTGGGCATTTTCCCTCTTTGTTAAAAAAAAAAAAAAAAAAAAAAAGAGAGAATGGAGACAGGGGAAAGCTAATTAATAGGCATTTCAAGAAATTCAACAAAAAATGGTTCATGTGTAGCCTTCCACGGCTGCACAGGAAATCACCTGTGCCCCCCACTTTCACACATTTCTGTGAGTTACCTTGGCAGAGACACACGGCTGTTCTGTGGTGGCGGGGAGTCACAAAACTCAGTCTGGCCGTGCTGTGCGTTGACATGACATTTTCATCCACGGTCACCTTTTCGTCACAGAATTTCCACGGGCAATCCAGTCCTGCACAGAGCTTCTGGAACACATCCAGTATCCTAACACCGATGATGTCCTCGAGATCAGTCACGGAAGAGTTGATCTTGTGCAGAAGCTGTTTTGTTGAAACCTGGGCACTACCTGCTTTCTCTACAAAAAGTAAGACATCCAGATGGGCCTGGGGCTCAGAGGGCTGCAAACTAACGATCTGTACGTCATTCCTCCTCACCCCCAGGATGTTCCGCAGAGCTCGCTGGAAGTTGCGCCAGTAGTCCCCAACAAATTCTTCCGGGGTGAGGTTGGCGAAGCGGATCGCGACCGTGTGGTTCAGCATCTCCTGCGTTATTTGTCTGATGTGCACCGTGATGTCCGCCACCGTTGTGAATTTCCCATCGGTTACACTGACGTTGAGAAGGTACTGCCCTATATCTAGCTTTTTGTGTGCTATCAGCTTACCCCCTGTGCTGGAGACGGAGAAGAGGTTGTCCATTTGGGGATCAAGACTATAGCTTAAAGTGTCATACACGTCCTGGTCTGTGGCATGAATCTTCCCAATGACACCGCCTGAGTACTCCTCTCCAAAGGCAGTAATGAAAATCTCTAGTGGCAAGATGGCAGGTGGATGGATGCTCTCCTCAATGACCCGAATGTCAATATATGTCACAGATGACAATGGAGGCTTTCCATTATCTGCCACCTATGAGGAAATTAAAACAAAACACAAAACACCTTGGTCTGTGTCATCGTTAACAACTTAATAAATATTTGGCTTACATTGCTCAAGTTTTACAAAATTATCATGAGATACTTCTGAACAAGAAGCCTATTAAGGAAAAGGATAAATACTTCTTTACAGCCCTTTCACTAATTCATAAGGGAGGTGAGCTCCATCAATGTCTATGATCAAATGACTAAGTGGATAGATGAGATCCATCCCCCCGCAAGTACAGTGGGATAAAAACGAAGGTAAGGGGGTACCTGAGTGGCTCAGGCAGGTGTGTGTCTGACTTTGGCTCAGGTCATGATCACACAGTTTTTAAGTTCAAGCCCTGCATTGGGCTCTGCACCATCAGTGCATAGCCTGCTTCAGATCCTCTGTCTCCCCGCCCCTCTCAAAAATACATATACATCAAAAAAACAAACAAACAGAATAAAAATCCACAATTCTATTCATGTTGTTTTTATAGTCAGCAAAGGAGGTCTTCTCTAGGAATCCACAACATAAAATCCTGAACACCTTCATACCTTCACATGCAGTAGGTAATGATCTTTCACCTTCCTCTTGATGGCAGCCGAGGTCAGGAGGACCCCTTGCTGGTTCACTTCAAACACTCCGTCATCATTCCCACTCACAACAGTAAAGACGAAGGGTGGGCCGTTATGTGAGGAGTCCCTGTCAGCCACCACCAGCTGCAGGACACTGAAACCCACGGGCTTATTTTCCTACACGTAAGAGAACCAAATCACACAGGACCTCCGATAAAACCAAATCTGTATGGTAAGAGACACAGGTGAGTTTTCTATAAAATGAAGTATACCGAAAACAAAGTCTCACTGGGGCTCCATGTGACGGGGAAACAGGAAGCGGGGAATTCAACAGTAAGACAAAGGAGAGAAGTGGCCTTGAGAAGGAGGGGGAAGGGGGGGGTCTGGAGAGGAGGGAGGGTGTGAGAAGGAAGGATGTGTGGGTAGCAGAAGTGGAAGAAGGATGGAGTTGGGAAGGAGGAAAGGAGAAGAGGTGCACTGGAGTCTGACGCCTCTCAAAAACCGGCGAGCAGATGGGGCGCCTGGGTGGCTCAGTTGGTTAAGTGTCTGATTTCAGCTCAGGTCGTGATCTCACGGTTACTGAATTCGAGCCCCAGGTCAGGCTCTGCACGGACAGCATGGAGCCTGCTTGGAATTCTCTTTCTCTCCCTGTCTGCCCCTCCCCAACATGTGTGCTCTCTCTCAAAATGAACAAACTTAAAAAAAAAAAAAAAAAGGAAGGAAACCAGATTAAGGACCAAGCTAGTGAGAATGTCTTAAAAACCAAAGTACAGAAAGAAGAGAGAAAAGCTTGGTTGCCTCTTGAAAACGCTCATCTCTTAGTACTACGGAGAGCCCTCTAGGTCTACTCTTACAGTTTCCTAAAGAGCAGTCTGGAAAAGAGAGAGATTTCAAACAAACAACTGAAGCCAATGGATGAGCTCATTTCGAAAGGAACATGTCGCAAGAACTGTCAGCACCCTAGGTTACCTGGATAATGACACTGTAGTTGCCCTTGGAGAAGACCGGGGCATTGTCATTGACGTCAGACACGTCGATGTTCACGGTCGTCGTGTTGACCTTGGGTGGACTGCCGTTATCAGACGCCTGGACCGTGAGCGTGTAACCTGAAATCTTTCCGGGGACAAGACAGAGAAACGCGTGTTCACTTCACGAGGCCCGAGGACGGGGCTGCACTAGAAGTGGACCGCTGACCACCCGCAAGGGCAGAGCTGGGTGACCGTCATCATCTGCTGTGTCCTGCCTCGCATGTGGGCAACTCCCCAACCTACGAACAGGTGCGCTGCCAAGATCTACAAAATGGAACGCGTGCAGCAGCGATGCAGCCTTCTCGAAGGCCCCGTGGGACTGTCAGCCGGAGGCAGAGGGAAGCTGCCTTCCCCCCCGAGCGCTTACTTTCTCTTCAACAGCTCAAGGACACTCCGGATCACCCTCCCCCTCACTTTTACACGTGGACCGCAGCCAGCTGTCTGAATCCCTCAGGACAACTGACCTCTATGAAAGAAACCGTATCACGCGAGAAAGGTTCTATTCTAGGGCAGAAAGTGGGCTAAATCCCCAGCGGATGTTCTGCAGACTATTACTCCTAAAGGATGCTCCAACAGAGAAGAGCCAATGGCCCGGCGCACACCAAGGGCCATCTCCTCTGCTGGCTCCTATCAGATGTTAGTGCATTAAAAGAGCTGACATGCATGACAGTCCCAAGTCCTAAATTTTTTCGGCCCAGCAGTACAGCAACCTGAAGCCTAAGAGTCACGCTTCCTAAACACGTGGAATGTCCCTTCCTGAAAACAACAGGTCAGGAAAGGAATGAAAGAATTCAGACTTTCATGAGGTAGCTCATCACTATTTCTGCAAACTGCTCTAATCTTACCCTTACCTTACTGTTCTGAAACTACACTCTCTCATCACCAGGGTCCTTTCCATTCACTTCCTCACTTCATGACCTCCCTAGGCAGCTCTCTGCCTGTGAGCAGAGGGACAGACACACAGAGGGACAGAAGTTTGGCCTGGCTTTCCTCTCTTCAGTTGCTCACATTTATCTAATTACCTCAGACCGCCTCTATAATCATCTCCAGAGGCCTGTGCCGTATCCATATCTCCGGCTTTCAGGTTTCTGATGTTTGAGTAAACTCTCCAAATACTGGCTGAAAATTTTTACTTACATATGTCACTCACCTCTAAAAATCAACATCAAAACCCACAAGCCACAACCTCTCCCAGTGCGAAGTTTATGGCCTCATGATGCCCCAGTTTTCTCCAATGGCACCACCAATTACAGAAGGGTGGAAGAGAGCCGCCATCTTGGCCACCACCACTTCCTGCGCAGAGGCGTGTCTGAGCTTTGCAGATTCTAAAGCCTCCTTCACAAAGCTTCTGCATCTGTTTCCCTGCTCGCTCGTCACGCCACTTCCCAACCAGGCTCTGGGTGCCTCACTGTGGAGTCACAGGCGCTGGGCTTCCTACTTGCTTGGTGGCTCACTAAGCTAAACACCACTGAGGCCTTCTGTGGTGCTCACGCCTGCACAGTGGTCTCCTTGGCAAGTCACTCCCAGGCTCACAAATCCTCCTCAACTCCCTCTGCCTGCAGCATCCAGTGTGAACCTGAGCTGTTCCGAGAACCTCTTCCTGGCATCCGCCCCTCATTTCCGGGTAGGATTCCCCTGCTCCAACACGATCTAATATGATCACCTAAGTAGGGGCCACGTCCTCCTCTCTCCACACGGCTCCTCACAGGACTCACCTTCTCTCCATGACTATGGTTTTCCGCATCTGCCATTATTTAACCCAAGCTCTAGTTCCACGAAGTGCCTCCCAACACTGGAGCCAATAGTAGTTTCTTCCTGAATACGAACTTTAATTATGCAAAGTTCTAGCAGTATGAAACACATCTCTTCTATTCTTCAGCGTTTCATACTGGAATTGCTTTCCAAGTATTTGTATCTTACTTATCACGGCCAGAGAAAAAGGCTGGTTCTCCCTTCTGGTGCCTCCCCTTATGTGGACAAGGAACTTCTATTTACCACCTTGGTAATCTGTAAATAATTTAAGCCAAACTTTTGCACATACTGTTTCCCGGTCTAGAAGCCTGGTCACTTTTATTTCTCCTCGGGTTGGGTCAATTGTAAATGGACTTCCTTGATTGCCATCTGTGATTGAATAGCGGATGTGGCTGTTCGAAGGTCCATCAGCATCGTCAGCCATCACCTGGAAAACAGGACACTCCCGCTCAGAAGACAGCTGAGGACAGGGCAGGACTCTATGAAGCAAGAAGCAAGCTTCTGCTATGGGCAACGAGCTGCTCTCAGGCAATCGTTTCTAATGGCGTCAGTGACTGACTGATTAACAAAAGACATTTCCACATCTTCCAATCATTTTCGAGTAAGGCCATGACAAAACCTGGATCAAATTCCTGAAATTTCTTGCCGAGATCCAGAAGGAGAACACAGTAGGGGAGAAAATACACACCGTGATGACGGACTGCTCAAGAACGGCATCTTCGCTGATCACCGCCGTGTAGGTGTCTTGGCTGAACACAGGGGAGTTGTCATTGATATCAGTCACGTTAATGCTCACAGTGGCCACATCACTTAATGAAGGTGTCCCTCCGTCAGTGGCCTCAACAGTCAGGTAATATTCATGAGAGCTTTCGTAGTCCAGATTCTCAATGACAAATATGGCCCCTGCACAGAAAATCAAAATGACTTTCATTACTTTAAAATGCCACCACTTTCTCCTACTGTGACTGAAATGGAAACTTTTAAAGGAACCATTTCTACTTTAAAAGTTTATCATTTATATGTGTTTTCTTTTTTTCAAAATGTTTGTTTATTCTTGAGAGAGAACACAAGCAGGGGAGGGGCACAAAGAGAGGGAGACACAGAATCTGAAGCAGGCTCCAGGCTCTGAGCTCTTAGCACGAGCCCCATGCAGGACTCGAACTCACCAACAGTGAGATCGTGAACTTGAGCCAAATTCAGCCACTTAATCAACTGAGCCACCCAGGCGCCCCATCATTTATATACGTTTCCTGATTTCTTCATTCAGCGATTAAAAACTATGAATTTGCCCATTCCTGGATCCTTATTTATTTCTCTGTGATATGTAAATTGCTTTCCTAGTCAATCCCACCCACATCCCACTATAAAAATGATTATTCTTGTAAACCATAGTTTACCACGGATACCACTGTAATCAAACAGGAAATGTAAGAATTCTACTCTTTGGCTTTTGTTTTCCTTTCCCTTCTCATTGTTTTTCTTTTATAGAAGTGTTTTTTTGTACCTCCAGAATAACTATTTCCATCCTATCATTTAAAAAAAATCTTTTTGATTTAACAATTCCTTTAACACCCCTCCTTCTTGTTTCCTTATAGTCCATCCTATAAAAGAGCCCTAAAAATAATAATTCTATGCTATGCATTAAAAATACGTTTTAAAATAGCATCAGCACACACCCAGTCTTCATCTGAAATAGCCACACACAACTGAATACAGTTTGAATGGAGGGACTTTGTACAACATTCTAACAGCTAAGACCACAGAGTCACAAGACGACAGAAGTGTTTATCAGCAGGAATCAATACCTCCTAGGACTCCTGACCTTGTCAGTAGTTATTCAGTGTGATTCAAAGTACTTACGCTGTTCTATATAATTTGCATAATAAAGATCAATTTTAATGAATTATCAGATGCCTCCTATAGACACTAGGATCAAAGAGGCCAAAACTACGGTTTCTCTTAAAAAGCTACTTCACAGAGGCCCAATATGGAGAGAACGAGTAGCCAGAGTAGCCATTACGCAGGATCTGCCAAGATCTCCCTTCCACTCTTTATCTTTACCGAATTTAATGCATCTGACATCTTGACTCAATTACTGGAGTGTATTACTTTAACTTTCCGCCTCATTTTCTAAGCCACTTCGAACCTCGATCTTTTTAGAGTATCTACTGCCGACTTACGATCTGGCACTCTGTTATCAGGTAACATGCTGGGTGATCTCGCCTTTTTTGGCAGAATAAAGGGCTTCCTCTCATTTTCAGGGCAGATTACCTGTTTCGGAATCTATGCTGAATTTTCCATGTTCGTTTCCACTTATTATTGAGTAGGTGATTTCCGCATTTGCTTCGATATCCCGACTGGCCGCATACACTTGGAGAACTTCCGTTCCAATAAGAATGTCCTCAGACACGGTGGCACCATATTCACGGTATTCAAACACAGGGGGGTTGTCATTTATATCCAAGACGGACACCACGACAGTGCCAGTAGCTGTCAACCTCCTCGGCAATCCCTGGTCTACAGCTTTCAGAGTAAGGGTGTACACGGCCTGCACTTCTCTGTCCAAGGGCTTTTCTAACTGAAGGATTCCGGAGAATTCATTAATGGAGAACTGCCCATCAGCAGAGTTAATCAGCGAGTAGGAGACCCTCCGATTCGGCCCTGTTGACACATGACATCATGTCAGATTGTTTTACTTCAAGAAATTTAAGCTGGTTTTTTGAAAAAAACATGTAGCATATTTTAAAAGAGAAAATGCTAAGTAGCATCACTTAGACATTCATAGGACTATGATCTTTAAAAAGCAAACATTTTCATTGACAATTTACTAACAAAACAAATGCAGTTCCATAGTTACCTGTTTTTTTTTTTAATAATATTTTTTATTTATTTCTAGGAGAGAGAGAGAGAGACAGCGTGAGCAGGGGAGGGTCAGAGAGAGAGGGAGTCACAGACTGAAACAGGCTCCAGGCTCTGAGCTGGCAGTCAGCACAGAGCCCGACGCGGGGCTCGAACCCACGAACCGTGAGATCATGACCTAAGCGAAAGTCAGACGCTTAACCGACTAAGCCACCCAGGCGCCCCTATAGTTACCTGGCTTTTTAAGACTAAGTCCTACAGGAACATACAGTGCAGGGCCCAGCACATCTTTCAAAATGAAGTCTATTATTTAGCCTCAGTGTCGAAGATTTTTTTGAAAAGTGTTATTTTGTGCTCGAATTCTTCAGTATTAGTATGACTTAAGAAATTGTTTTTATTCTCTATTGAAATATTATAAATGTTTTATAATTATTATACTATTATACTCTCCATAAAAATTGTGAAAGGTTTATAAAACTACAGCAGTGTAACATTTGCTGCTATTACGGCTCCACATTAAAATCTCTATGTCACTAATGCTTTGTTTATAAAATGAACTTCACTGATTAATTGCACTGGATATGAAGATCAGTTAGTACAGTCTCTAACCATAATTTTAGGGACACCACAGACATCTTACAATGGTAAGTGCACGGGGCACAATTCTGAGACTTCAACACTCATAAATAATGAATTCATTATCGTAAAGATTTCATTCCATTTTTAATGTCGAGGAATTGAAAACACAACAGTGAGTTACTCGATACGCATAAGGTCAGTAAGTTAAAGAGGTGAACTGGGGATGTGTCTAGAAGCCGGGGCTCCTAAGCTCTCAGAGCACAGTCTGGAGGAAACAGCATCAGCTGGACAGTACCTGCATCTGCATCCGCGGCCTGGACCCTGGTCAACAGCGTCCCCGGCTCTGTGTTCTCAAACACGGTGATGGCGTACGGATCGGCTGAGAACTCAGGGGCGTTATCATTCACATCTTCTAATGTGAGCACAATATGAGCTTCACAGAATCTACCCCCTCCATCTGTGGCCTTCACGAGCAGATTATAAACTGCCTGCTCCTCACGATCAAGGGGGGCTAATGTTTTCAGTTCACCTAGATACAAACAAAAAAATGGATTCACCTGAAATTTAAGATGTGAGCTGCAAATGCACATCTATTTCTTCCCCTTTCCCTCTTACAAAATTTTGGAGCACAATTTTATCAATGACAAGTCAATGGCTGCAGTAGCGCAGTGAGATCCAGGTTTCCAAACCCTGTTGGGGGCTAGCTCTATTTAAAAAAAAAAAAAAAAAGTCTTCCTATATACCAAATTAAAAAAAAATTTTTTTAAATGTTTTATTTATTTCTGAGAGAGAGACAGACAGCGTGAGCAGGGGCCGGTCAGAGAGAGAGGGAGACACAGAATCTGAACAGGCTCCAGGCTCCGAGCTGGCTGTCAGGACAGAGTCCAACGCGGGGCTCAAACTCCCGAACTGTGAGATCATGACCTGAGCCGAAGTCGGAAGCTTAACCGACTGAGCCACCCAGGCACCCCAATTGACCCATAGATTCGTATGTTTACAATTAGTTATGGGGGTGGAACTCCCAGAAAACAGTCACTTGGACTCCTGATAATAACAAAATACAAACCGTAAGAGGGAAACCAATTTAACAATCTTAAAAATTTAAAGACAAATAGAATAACATTAATCATTTAATGAATATGCTGAATTATTAATTTATGGTTACAAATTCAAGAAAACAAATTATATACAAAATGGATAGGGCACAAAGTTTGAGATATACTTAAATTATGGAGTTTTTTTTTTTAAAGTTATTATTAACTAAATTTTAAATCTTTGGTTCAAGTATGTGGTGATGTTAATTTTTTTTATCCCATTCCAAAGTTTACACACTAAATTGCTGTGTAGATTTCTAATTCTAAAATACGCCCATTTTGTAGCATCAGAGTAAATTTCCTAGGAATAAGATACAATTTCGAATTTTACGTGTGACCTCAAACCACCTGTACCTGATATGACTTTGTTGGAACACAGTTAATTTTGCCCCAAATCCCGTCTTTACCTGTGTCTGGATTTAGTTTGAATTTTTCTGCGCCTGGACCGAACAGTGTGTAAGTGATTTCAGCATTGGAGCGGATATCTGCATCTGTAGCAGATACCTGCAGGATCAGCTTCCCGGGAAAGGCATCTTCTGGAATCGTGTCTGAATATAAAGTCTACAAAGATTTTGAACAACACCGTGAACATACAACATTAAGCGTGAATGTGACTGCCAGGGGAATAACAGGAAAAAAATAATTTTACTTTGGTCACGGGAAACATGGGAAATGACAGAATTTAAAATCCAAGGAGCTTTTGAAAACGGTTTTTCTTATAAAACATATTTGAAACAAAAAGGAGTCATGTCATAGGGAAATCCTCTGTGTCACTGGAAGAGTCTGACCTGACATTGAACCTACAGAATTCTGAATACTTTCTGCCTTTAAGTTGGTTTCATGTTTAACTTAATTCAAATTCTTCTGAGTAAACAGAAGTAGCATTCCACGTGTATCTAAAAATTGCAGAGTAAATGCCTGTTACATCACGTCTATTTATTTTCAATACAGGAAGTTATTATTGCCATCTTTCCTAACACACAGCCAGGTAAGTGCAGTTGAGAGATACATGATCCTCATGTCATGGGAGAAAACAAAGAGCCCCCCAGATCACCAGGGTGAGGGAAAGCACGGTAGGGAACACTTCCGTTACCCTGCCCGCCCCCCCCCCCCCCCTCTTCCCGGCCTCCANTCCAGTTCCAAGTAATTAGAAATCCATGCTCTAAACCAAAACATAAGACTAACAGGTAAGATTTTGTTGATTTTTTTTTTTCCTGAGGACAAACTCAATTCTAGATGAACTACATTTTATGACTCATGAAACAGGAAAATTTGCAATACTGATGATTTCAAATGAGCTAATATCTTAATTTTATTCTCAAAGATGACAGTGCATCATATCCAATATTCAAGTATTAAAAAAAAACACAACAAAACACACACATTTATCTTCTGTAAGACAGACATAGACATCACCCATCACCCACACACACGCACAATACTGCTGCCAAAAAGTACGGACATGGATTGGAATTAAGTCCTCACTCCTCCGAAGCTGCCCCTCCCTCCTGATGTGCTGTGTCTCCCAGAGAATGGCTCTGTCACCTTCCATAGCTGTGACACTGCTCCTCTCCTCTGTCCCTCTTCAAGGCCATTTTCCCCATTCTCTTCCCCAGCCTGCCCTTCATCGACCACTCTTCCTCCTTCCTCAGACTCTCCTCTTTCTTCGGTGGCCAAATCTCTGTGCTCACTGACACACGCCCTGCCTGCAATCAGGCATCCGTCCACATCCTGATACTGAGCCCACCGTCCCCAAGTCCCAGAGTTTAGTTCCACCTCTCACTCCTCTGTTCAGCAGCCATACCTCCATCTGCTGTCCCACCTCCTAAAACTCCTCTGTTCCTGCCTTCTAGTAACACCGTCCTGATATCAGCCCCTCCCGCCTCTGCTTCCTTCTCCCTGCTCCCTAGGAAAGGAAGTACTGATGCGCCCTTTGTCCCTTTTGGTTATTATTCTCTCAAATGGATTTCACTGTCAGTTATCCGTAGAGACCACCAAGTTTATGTCATGTCTGTCTTTAATCTCACGATCTCTAAAATTCTACAAAACCTACTCGACCGAATGTCCCATGACCTTACACTCAGTGAGTCCAATATGGACCACAACACGCTTCCCCGTAAACCAGCTCCACACGAGGCTTGGCTCTCGATCTTTCTCCCACTCACTCCTGTAGGAAATGACAGAGTCAGTCCTGACTGGACAGGCTTGCCATGTTGTCACGTGCAGGCAGCACCAAGGGCACCAGCTTGTCCTCTGCACTGTCATTTGTCCCTTCTTTCCTTCAGCCACCTCGGAAGGAGGTGCTCATCGAAACGTACACGACACCGCCAAACGGGTCTTCTGTAAGGGCCTCTTGGCTCGTGTCATCTCCACCTTTCAAATACAACAAGGTTCCAAGACCTTGTGTGCTCTAGACTAGAGTCCCAACCCCTCTGCGGATCTACCCACCACCTCCCAAAGGCTGAGCCTCCCCCCGGGAGCACTCCCACTCCGGTCCTCCCACTGCAGCCGTGGACGGGAACAGCTCCTTCTGGGTGCGTTTGTGCTCGTATTACACGGGCTCCTCAGCTGCAGGAGCGCCCTCACAGACCTCGGCTTCTCCGGCGTGTGGCAGAGCAAGTCCCCCAAAATATCCCCCCCCCCCCCCCCCCCCCCGGGGGGGAGGAGGCCCC
>NW_027531987.1:220197-238380 GCF_008692635.1 Crocuta crocuta
GAGGGGAATGAAACCTTCACAAAGTTTTAGAGTTAAACACGACTGCAACCTTGCCCGTCATTTACAGCATCTGTGACTGAGAGGTTTAAGCTACTGGGCATTCCCCGACATAGTTCTGCAGCTAATCCAACTCTTGCCCCGCTGCACACTCACGCCTCCCTGCTTAAATGCTCACGGGCCTGAGTACGAAATGCACCTGAATTACACGCAGCGCCACAGGAGAGTCTGCCTGAAAGGGTTCAGAAAGAAATCCCAATTTGTAATACATAAAGAAAGAACTGCCTACCTTTTCACAGACTGGACTGTTGTCATTTGCATCAAGAACTTTCACTTCAACTATGGCTTTTGAGGAGAAGGTCCCATCTGTGGCTGTGATAGTCAGAAGATAATTGTCCCTTTTTTCCCTGTCCAGAGGCTTCTTCACAAAGACCTTCCATTCATTCTGTATATTTTCAATAGCAAACTGTCCCAAAGGATCTCCTCCTATGAAATCAAAGGAGGAAGAGGACAAATTGATTGAAATAACATCTAAGTGACAGAAGAAATAAATACATAGTGTTATGGTTTAAAATTAAGAGTTTTTAAAAAAATTACTGGGGTGCCTGGGTGGCTCAGTCAGTTAAGCTTCCGATGTTGGCTCAGGTCATGATCTCACAGTTCATGGGTTCGAGCCCCGCATCAGGCTCTGTGCTGATAGCCAGCTCAGAGCCTGGAGCCTGTTTCAGATTCTGTGTTTCCCTCTCTCTCTGACCCTCCCCTGCTCACTCTGTCTCTCTGTCTCTCTCTTTCAGAAATAAATAAAACATTAAAAAAAAAAAAAGATAGATCACTTGGGTGGCTCAGTCAGTTAAGCTTCCGATGTTGGCTCAGGTCATGATCTCACAGTTCATGGGTTCGAGCCCCGCATCAGGCTCTGTGCTGATAGCCA
This sequence comes from Crocuta crocuta, assembly GCF_008692635.1. Classification (NCBI taxonomy): domain Eukaryota; kingdom Metazoa; phylum Chordata; class Mammalia; order Carnivora; family Hyaenidae; genus Crocuta; species Crocuta crocuta. The sequence goes on from NW_027531987.1 coordinate 221,126, forward strand.
GCTCAGAGCCTGGAGCCTGTTTCAGATTCTGTGTCTCCCTCTGTTTCTGCCCCTCCCCTGCTTGTGTGCTCTCTCAAAAATAAACAAAAAAAAACCCAAACAAACAAAAAAAAGAAACCATCTAATGACACAACTGTCAGCCTTCTTTAATGTAGCTCAGTAGATGTTATTTCTACTTTAGACTTACTTAACTAAGACCATCCCTTTAACTCCCGATTTCCCTAAAATACTATGTTTCAAAATTTATACCTCTAATATAATTTACTTTTAACTGAAACCATTTTGTTTAAATGTTTTACCTGTTATGTAATATGTAACTTGTCTGTTAATTTCTTCAGAATCAGCATCCGTGGTACTTAAGATGGCAGTGACACCACCTGGTGGGTCATCTTCACTCACGGTCCCTTTGTAAATCTCTGCCGTGAATCGTGGGGGGCTGTCATTGACATCAGTGACAGTAACATCCACAATGGCTGTGGAGGACAGCTGAACCTTTTCGCCATGATCGGATGCAACCACTTTAATCTGGTAATTGGCTCTCTCTTCATGGTCAAGTTCCTTGAGGGTTGTAATCCAGCCTGTCTCCATGTTAATGGCAAAAGATTCGATGACTTCTACACTTTGTGACGGATCTAGACTGTACATGACTTGGCCATTGGTTCCTGAATCTAGATCAGATGCCCTGACTTGGATGACTCTACTTCCCCCTGGCAGATTTTCAACAATAAAAGCCTCGTATGGGTTAGACTCTAAGACAGGGCTGTTGTCATTTGCATCTTTCACTTGGATACTAACATCTACAGAAGCCACCACTTCGTGGTCATCATGAGTGCACCTGGCAAGTATGGAAAACTGGTACCACTTAGTTGTCTCGTGATCAAGACTCTTTTCAAGTTTCAGTCTGCCGCTCTGTCTGTCAATCACAAAGAACTCATCCCTATTACTTTCAGGGGTATTCCCTTTGATTAGGCTGTAAAGAATGGTCCCACTATGTTCTGCTCGGATGAGGTCTATCTCTGTTCCAATAGGCATGTCTTCTGAAACCGTATAGGTATAAAACGGTTCTGAAAATTTTGGAAGTTGTATTTCTGGTGGAAGTATTTTAACATAGACAGGAACAACAGATTCTCTTGATGGAGACCCACTATCCACAGCTCTCACAAAGAAAGTAAAGAACTCATTTTCTAAGCCAATCAAGCTTTCTTTTGTAGTAATAATGCCAGACAGTTTGTTAATTTCCAAATTCTCCTGGACACTTTCAGAATCTGCTTCGATGGCATAGGTGACATCAGCATTAGATCCTTCATCAGCATCACTTGCCAAAACTTTAATGACAGACGTCCCTTTGGGAGCATTGGATCCGATGTCCACTTCATACCTGGTTGCTCGAAACTGGGGTGCATTATCATTGTCATCTGTAAGGATGACATTAATGGTGCAGAAAGCAACTTTCCCTCCGGCATCCTTAGCCATTAAACGAACTGCGATTACTTTCTCCGCTGGAGTTTCTCGATCAAGTTTCTCCAAAGTAAATATCTGTCCTCTCTCATTTGTGTAAAATCTGTCCTTGGCAAAGTCATTTACGATATGGTAAGTGATGTGACCGTAAATACCAGAATCCCCATCAACTGCTTTGACCTCGATCACCAGGGTGTGTAAGGGAGCATTTTCAGCTAACTCTACTTCATATTCGCTCTGAAGAAAAACAGGGCTGTGCAGATTGCCTCCAATTACAGTTATGTGAACCTGAGCTGAACTCCTAAAAACTCCATCAGAAACAGAAATGTTCAGACTGTAAAATGGCTTCAACGTGTGCCGGCGCACGTTTGAGAGCGTGATGATCCCCGTTTCGCTGTCAATGACAAAATTCTTATGATCATTGCCAGACAGAATGGAATAGTCCAACCTGTCTACGTCTGAGCTGTCTGCATCATATGCTTTCACACAGGTCACGAAATGCCCATGCATGGCATGCTCACTGATTTTGGCTTCATAAATCTGTTGGTCAAACAGTGGTGGATTGTCATTGAGGTCTGTGACATCCACTGTCACAACCACATCACTGCTCAGGGGGGGCATGCCACCGTCCACAGCCCTTACAAAAATCTTGTGCTGCTGGAACTGCTCGTAATCCAAAGCTCGGACGAGCGAAATGAGGCCGGTGCTGCTGTCTATGTTAAAATGATCATGACTCTTGCTATGGTTCCCAAACATATGGTATGAAATTCCTCTATTTGGTTCTGAATCAGAATCTGTCGCTCTAACTTGAACGACAGACATGCCGATCACAGCTGCCTCAGAAAGGGTTGCGGCGTAAGACTGCTGAGCAAACACTGGAGGGTTATCATTGATGTCTTCCACTATAATGTCCACAAATACTTCAGCATGAGCACCGGTCAAGGAGTCAGTTGCTCGTATGCTCAGTTTATATGCCGGGTGGGACTCGAAGTCCAGAGGGGCTATGACACTTATAACTCCAGTGTTGAAGTTAACAGTAAACTGACTGAAAGGATCTCCATCCGTGATGCTGTAGAACACTTTCAACCCTTCTGGACTGTTGGCTTGTACGTGGACAACGGGACTGTGCATCTGGATATTCTCTGGGACCTCTGCACTGTAGAAAGGTTTCTCAAACACAGGCATGGCTTTATTCATAACAGTGATCGGGACTATCACTTCAGCTGAAAAAGCTGGGTCTCCTCCATCTTTTGCAACCACTGTGACGAGATATTCTTTATTTAAGGTGTCAGGTTCAAACTGCTTTTTCAGTGAAATTTCACCTGAGGATCCAATTTGGAAATGCTCGTGGTGCTCTTTAAGGAAGTAATGCACTTCTCCATTTCTGCCACTGTCTCTGTCTACGGCGGTAACGTACCGAATAACGTGGCCCACCATGGTATCCACTTTAACAACAGCATAGTAAGGAAGGTTGACAAACACTGGTGCATTGTCATTTTGGTCTTCTACGTTGACCTTGACAATGACATGGGCCACTGCCGAAGGCTTATGTTCTCGGGTCACTTCTACTACCACATCAAATGCCTCCTGCTGTTCACGATCGAATGGTATGCCAGTGGTTGACAGAACTCCTGACGTCCGGCTTATTTTAAATCTGCGATCTGGGTTGATGATATGATAAAACAAAGGCTCATTGATTGGGTTCCCAATGGCAGTAATGACGGCTAATGTCCTGGCCTCAGTGGAATTCTCTTTCACTACTGCAGAGTAGAGATCTTGGGTAAACTTCAGTTGACTTTCTTTGCTTTCTTTCACATTAATTCTTACAGAGGTAAAGCTTACGAATCTTCCATCAGACGCTCTAATGGTTAACTCATAGCGGCTTCTTAACTGAGTTGTGTTCTGTACTGTTATAGTACCAGTCTTGTAGTCCATGAAAAACTTCTCCCCAATGTTGCCTTCGGTGATAGAGTACATTAACTGTGAGAATGCACCTGAATCAGCATCTGTAGCATTGACTGTGATGACTTTTACTCCTTTGTATGTTGGCAATAAAAGAGAGGCTTCATATAATGATTTGGAGAACACAGGGGGGCAGTCGTTAATGTCAATTACACGTATAGTCACATTAGCTGCATACTCAGCAAATAAACGTGGTGTCCCCATGTCATGCACTTGTACAGTAAAGTGAAAAGTACTTGTTTCCTCATAGTCCAAACTTAGTACCGTGTGAATAGCACCAGTGCTAGAGTCAATAGCAAAATATTTATGTATAGACGGTTCAACAATGTGATAGACAAGCAAAGCATTTGATTCTTTGTCAGCATCAGTTGCTCGAATCACTAATGGGACATTTTTGTCTGTTAGGACCACACTGTTAATTGAAGCGGATTCGCTGACGAGTCCTGTGTATTCTGCTTGCGTAAAGACTGGCAAGTTGTCATTCTCATCCTGTAGATGCACTAGAACAGTTGTATTAGTAGACAAACCGGCCATGTTAGTTCCTTGTATTATCAATGTGTAAATGGGCAGAGTTTCAAAATCCAGGGCTTTCTGAGTGATGATACTTCCAGAATGTGGATTAATATCAAAAGCATCAGCTACATTTCCATCTTTTATTTCATACACCACTGATGACTGACTATGAGCCGTAACCATTCCGACAAAGCTCCCAATGCCAACAGTTTCGCTGATTTCAACAGAATACTCTTTTGATGTAAACTTAGGAGAGGCATTGTCAGCAATTGTGACAAAGATATGCACAGAAGTTATTTCACTCATTGGTGGGTTGCCTTTATCTGTAGCTTTTACCATTAAGTCATATTCCACTTGGCTATTTCGATCTAATTCTTTAGCAGTTTTTATTGAGCCCAAGATGGGATCGATGGTAAAAGAATTTCCAATGTTTCCTAGGAGGAGGAAAAATGCATGTTAGAGAAAAATGCAAGGACCAATACAAGTAATAGTTGGAGATATAGATACAAAGAGATCTTTAAAAGTGATTATTCTGAAATTATACAGAAATTCAGGGGTCATCAACATTTGAATGGAACTCATTTCATTTTTATCCACCTAAAATGAGGCAGACTTTTCAGAGTTTTGTCCATTAAGTTATAAAAAGCAAAAAAGAGAAGAAATATTACTCTAGGTAAAGCCAAAACTCACTATCACCTGAACCAGGGATGTGTTGTGGAAAGTATGGTTACCCTTTTGTAAGACAGTTTATAATTTTCCAGTGGTCCCTCAAAAATCCTTTGAACATACTTCTTTGTTCAGCATTTATCACTGGCAAGTTCTCAAGATTCTTACTCAGTATGAAAGGGAAGACTTCAATTCACTAAGAAAATTTAACAAGGTGCAAGAGAGTTGTCCCTTATTTTAAATATTCAGGGAAGTGCTGAATGAGCTTGTGTATTATCTGCCTTACTATGTTGCTTTTGACGATTTTAGTAATATTTCCTTCTTAATCTTTTTCAGATCCATCTACCCTCTAGATCAGTGGTTCTCAATTGGGGGCAATCCTGTCTAGATGGACATTCAATAGTGTCTAGACACATTTTTGGTTATCATTATCTGGAGGGGGAGCATGCTAGTAACTCTCATTGGATGGAGATCTAGGATGCTGGTGAACATCCTACGATGCACAGGAAGGCCCCCACAACAAAGGATTTTTTATTCCCAACTGTCAACAGTGCTGAGACATATTACTCTAGAACAGACTGTTTTACTTTTTCTCTTTGGAGCTTTCCCAGCTATACTGTATGTGTCTTCTGCTGCAAATGCTACTCCATAGTAGTCCAGGTTTTGTATCATCAATTCAAATATTTCTGAAGACACCAGCAGTTTTCTGAAGTCCAGCAGTTTACCATCCCTTGGATAGATTAAGGCAGTGCGAGGGTCCTCAGATTTGATCCACCTATGCACACTCTGTCTCTGTTCTGTTTCATATCCACGAGTCCAGAATCCATTACCCTACTCACAGAATGGAGTTTATTTTCCCCAAATGAACTATTCTACGTCCCCAAAACAAAGCTGACTTGCCACTTAACTGTTTTTTTTTTCAAGTTCTGTTTTCCTCTAGGTTTGCAACTGTGTGTGGCACTTCATAGGCCAAAATTACTTAGTGTGATTTGCAAACCGGGGGATTAACCAAGCAAGCATTCCTTTCTCCACATCATTACTAGTAAGCACTTCCCCTACAGCCTTCATTTCCTTCCTTTAATACATTTCCCCAAAATCCATAATATAATTTTTTCTGAGGCCAGACCTGGTCTGGTTTTCATTAAGCCTACCCGGCTCTATGACTCGGCCCCATGGCCATGTGCCATGGTCTACAAGAGGGCAGAGGCCGCGCTTTCTCCAGGCCCCAAAGTCCTGAGCTGAACCCTCACCCACGAAGGGGCGAGCCACGCGGCCTCTGCCACACCTCGCAGACACTAACCCTGCCTGTCCACATGTTGAGTCAACAATTCCAGATTCTCTCATTGTGGTTTGGTCAGTCACCAGAACTCTAGGGACCTTTCTCATCCTAGCTGGGTGCCACCCCAGCTTTCCAAAACTGACTTGTTTGCCTGGACTAATAGGGAGACTGAGAAAACCTGTGGACAATGGTCTTCATCCCCACCCTTTGGGGTCCTCCTACTGTACGCAGCCGACCTACCGTATATTGTGTTCAATCATCTCTTCTGCAATCCTCTGATTTTGTGTAGTGAAATCCTAAAGCTTCAAATATTCAAGGTCCTACATGGAGGAATGAATAGATTTCCTCTGCAGTGAAGCACACTGGTGGTGTGAGAACACATTACTTTCCACACGACGCGCTCCCTGCCCTCCAGCCACGTTGGCTCTTCACTCCTCATCCCAGCGAGAACACTCCCATCTCAGGATGACTCTATTTTGTGGGTTCTCTCTAGAACAGTCTTCTCCAGCTACTGTCATTGCTTGCTTCATCCATCCATCCATCCATCCATCCATCCATCCATCCATCCATCCATCCAGGTTTTACCCAAACGCCCCTCTGCTAAGAGAATGTGGTGAAGCTTTCTTTCCTTTACCTCCCTAATCAGAATGGCTGTTTTATCCTCATATCCTGTTTTTTCTTTATAGCACTTACTGCAACCTTCTTATTAAGTTCGCCCACTAGAAGGTAAGCCCCATTTAAGCATGGCTTGTTTTATTCATTCTTTTATCACCTGTGCCTAGAAAAGTGCCTGACACATAGGAGACACAGCCTATGTCCTTTGTAAATATTTGCTGAATGACACAACTTCTATGTGTTCATGGAAAATTAAATACCAAATGGGTGGACCAGAAGCCTGAAAAACATTAATACATTCATTAAAGCACTATATACTTTTATTTGGCTTTGTTTTTCTGCATTTTACTTCTATCACTACCAACAACCACGTTAGATTAAGCACTACATTTAAAAGTACGTATTGACAAAAGAAACACGTACTAAATGGAAATTTCTGATGAACAATTTTTATTAAAATATAAAACTCAGAAACATTATTACCTGAAGTATCCAAAGAAGAAGGTTAAACAGGAGCCCAGCTAGCCAGTTAACAGGGGGATTCCACACACATATGTAATATGGCAGGAATCTCAGAGTGGCAGATGAGAAAGCAACATATTTATGTGGAGAAACACTAAGGGCAGCTGAGTGGCTTAAATATGGCCCTGTCTGATCCACTAACAGGTACATTCATCAACTACTAAAATACACATAAGTTATTTGTCAAGAAATTAACAGGGCAGTGGTAGAACTCTTTACTAGGCTGGGGGCTTAGTCATTCATGTTAGCTGGATATATTGGTGATTTCCATGTAGTTCTAGATTGTTCTATTTGAACTAGGCAGTTACCCGGACAAACGTGAATTTGTGCCCATTAGCTGTGACTATATTACACACATACACCCCCAAAAGACATGTCAGAGAGCTCTGCACAGAAATTTATTTTTTCCCATGGTACACATGCCACAGACACCCAGTAAAGTGCTGACGGCCCGACAGGATGGCAGCCTCAAGTGTGAAACAAAGTTGTAATCGCAATTCTATTTAACCTAAGTTTGAGGAAGACAATCATTTCTCATCAATAAGGATATCTACTGAGTGTCTTCTATTTCCAGGCAATATGACAGTTTTGAAGTTATAATAATCTACTTTAAAAAAAGAAAGGAACCCCCCCCACACACACAGTCCAGATTATGGGGCTGATGTGTCTCTGAACATGCACGTCAGTTGTTACTGAAAATATCCTTTAATTAATTCCTTCTTCCCTGAAGACTCCTATTCAGACCAAACCTTTTGCTCAATAAATTGCTGCTAAGTAAATGTGCAGAGTTACAGCCTGAATTTATAACTAGTTTTCTGAACTTTATTAAATGTAACCTGACAAATGAAAGGCAGGTGAATAGGAGTAACATAAATGAAAGGTGTTAGGACCACTTTTCATTTCCTCCTATTCCAACAGATTCATACACACACATTCTTCTGCATTTTAACGGTAGCTGTTGCCTACAAAGCAATCTTTCAGCACACTTTTTATATTACCAAGTCGATAAAAATTATCTTCTAAAAAGTCCAAATTCTACACTGAAATAGGCCCTTGGTATGATCATTCTCTGAGTGGAGACACAGTTCCATTCTTGGAATACCAAATGACTAATCCCATCAGTCATCACAAGCATTTAAAGAATGCACGTGCCTGTAGTCAGGCACCAAGAATCACATTTTAACCACCCAGTTGTTGAAAATTATGTGAAAGCTAAGGGGAAAGTTGAAGATTTTCTCCTACACAAACCCAGGCGGATTGTCTATGAGAAAATTACTTTACTGAAGTGAGCAGGCATGCACAAACGGAATGCACTGTTTTCTTAACAGTGAAATTTCTGACCCAGTGGAAAAACCATCTTTGTTCAAGGCACTCACTACATTTTAACCTTGAACTACGGCAGCATGTAAGATTTTGTATGTAATGGACTGAATTTGGTTGTTTTGAGGGAAACAAATGATACTTCAAATATACTCAGAAATAAAAAGTTTAACCACATAAAACACATTAAAAAAAAAAAATTATTCTCCATGTACGCAGCTTGATTATATGACCTATAGTTAATTTATACCTCTACAGCAATTCTAATGTCTAGGAAAGGCACAATTTCTAAATATGCAGAGGAATGGACTTGCAAAAAAAAAAAAAAAATCAAGTGGATGATCTCTCAATGCTCTGAAATTGTTATAAAGACCGAAGAATGAGAGAGAGACAATATTCTTTGTACTAACAATGACCTTGAAAAACATGGAAAAAATGGAAGCTGCCTTCTTGATACTTCCATCACTTGCTCACTATATCTGGCCTAAGCAGGACAAGTCCCTAATAAGCAAGATGAATTCTGACTGCACAAACCATACACCTTAAAGCCAATCCCTATGTCCATGAGGGGCTTCCCTGTGGCATGAACATACATTTGTGGAGCAGGGACAGCCGCTACCTACCAAGTTCCTAGCATGGCACCTGACATATAAAATATGCCTCATGAGTCCGTGGAATGAATAAATGAAAGACTCAATAGCATCATAAAAGAGAACAGAGAACAAAAGATTTCACTTTGGAACAACAATTTCTGAGAATCCTCCCTGTCACCACCAGCAAGACCCTAGATCTCTTGCCCTGTGATACGTAGAAGAGACGATCCAGGTGGCCTTCCTTGCCTGATTCCAGCAGGCCCCTTGGGCTTTTCAACATTTCCAGTCCAAATCTCAACCCTGGGCCCTTCTGCAACAACCCAATTCCATGAATGAAACTCACCTGAAAAGGTGCAGGATGGGGCAGAAAAACTCAACCTGGAAGGGGTAAGCAGACGCAGTGCGCCCAGCACTCTGTCATGCATTGTCCTGCTCCGCCCGAGAGAAAATACTCCCTGGCTAAAAGTTAAATGACTAAGGCCAGTGGTTTCCTAACACCATTTCAGTTAACCAATATTACGGAGGAAAATGCTGTATGGTTAAAACATCGTCGAAATAAGGAATTGGACCAGTTTTCTTTACCGCAAGGCTTCTCAGAGCCTTGAATTACGCTAATAATGTAAAATTCTTTACTGGAATGTAGGAGCCTCACCTTGCTTTCTAAAGAGCCTTCTTTCTCCTGATACGTAAAATGGTAGCTCAAGATCAATTTAAGCCATTTTTTACAGTGACACACAGAAATGTTTCTACATGTGGAATTTTAGAAAAGAAACATACTTTCTAAAGTTAACGTGCTGAGGACTCCAAAATTACCTGATTCGATCGAGTACAGCACTTCAGCATTCTTCCCTTTGTCCTTGTCCAGAGCTGTAACCTGCAGCACCACTGAGCCCACAGCTGCGGATTCATAAACCCGCCCTTCATAGGAGGAACTCGTGAACCAGGGGGCGTGGTCATTTGTGTCGCTGACATTGACAACAATCCGTGCAAAGTTGCGCTTCACGGGAACATCTTGATCCCGTACCTGAAAGATCCAATACATCATCAATCCTATGGGGGAGGGGGATCCCTATGTGGGATTAAAAATCACTGTCAAATACACGAGACTGTTCAGAAACCAAACAGTGCCCAAGGAATGAGCAGAAAGCCGTACCATGACCGTAAGAACATGCTGGTGGGTGGCCTCATGATCAAGTGTTTCTGAGGTATAGAGAGCGCCTGTTGCAGGATCAAGACGAAATTTCTTGAGACTCAACGGATCAATGCTGCTCTGCAGGGTATAGATGAGCTTGTTTTTCTCATCCTTATCCACAGCACTGATCTGCAGAATTTCTGTTTCGGGCACCGTGTCTTCAGGAATAACAACTTCGTATTTTGATGTAGAAAACTGAGGACGATGGTCATTTGTATCTATTACTTTGATGAATACCTATAAGGACAAAAATGACTCCTGTTATAATATCCTTAATTATGATATTTTAATATTTATAGAATCAAGGAAAATATCAGGTGCACATTGAAAGGAAAAGGATTTAGCAAAATGAAATACAAAAGTGAGAAATAAAAGAAACCTAGAATAAAAAAAAATCTTTAAAGTTTTTCATTGTTTATTACCTGTATAATAAAGCAAGATAATGGAGACCTTTCTAAATTCTTGAAAGTGACTTTGGAGGGCATATGTAACACCTTTCACATGCTTCTTTCTGAGTGTACACTTAACTTCTCTTAGGTCATCACAGAAAGAGATTTCTAGGGCAGTCATGGAAGGGTAACAGAGAATTTACTTGAACAGGGTTTACAGAAAACTAATTTCCTGTATCAGATTTGAATCCGCAACCACCAAGCTAGTGAGGAGAGTATGGTACTAGATGATTACTATATTTATCTATTTAAATTTTTTAGATGATTACCAGTATTTAAATTTCTTGTTCTAATCTTTGGGACTCCAAATTCCTATTGATGAATTAAAAATGTGCTTTAAGATCTCCATTACATTTTTGTGACCGTAAAACTTACATATAAACAGTAAACACATTCATTTCCTAAAAGCAATTTAAGTACAGTGGAAAGATCAACTCTCTTAAATATGTCATCACAGGGGCACCAAGGTGGCCCAGTCAGTTATATATCTGACTCTTGACTTCGGCGGCTTCAGTCATGATCTCATGGTCGTGGGATCGAGTCCGGTGCAATTTGCACTGGGCATGGAGCCTGCTTGGGATTCTCTCTCCTTCTCTCTGCCCCTCCCCCACGTATACTCTCCCACTCTCTCTCTTAATAAGTAAGCATAGAATAAAAACCTTAGAGGGTCGGAGGGGAAACCAATGTTAAAAAACATTAGTCCTAAGCTGAATTAAAAATACTTTAACAGTAAGAGGACTACTTTTCAGATTGAAAAGATGTGTGTGGATAAGGCACAGGGCACATCACCACCGACTGTAAATAAGACGGTTATTTACTAGTTATGAACAAGAAACCTGAGCTGCATTAGCCTGTTTAGAGTAAAGAGGTTCGCTGGGCCCAACGGCCCAGCAGGCCCCAGTACCAGGAACGCAGAGGTTACTGTCGAGCACACGGGTGCAGACGTGTGACCTGGAGGTCTTCCCATGGAGATCACCAATGTCCTCGTAAAACACTGCAGCATCACTGATGGATCTGTAACATTAAACTTTATATACATACTAAATGCATTCACTAAACCATAGAAAGGTTTTATGCAAAAGTTATGTAAATATTGAAAACTACAGACCATTTTGAAAAGCTCAATGATGATCCAGAGGAGGTGGTTATAATTTCTCTAAGTTAAACATTATATATATTCATTTCCACTATAAACATATATTATTTTTCTAATGGAGTTAGTGTTGGGCAGAGGAAGTTTAATCTTGCTCTAAAGTCAATTAATCACAACTAAACAGGAGCAGCCAATGAAACAACCATTTGTGGTACAGCAATTCAACTGAAACACGGTCACAGGGGCCCTTACACACTCAGCACTCACCTACACATCACTGGGGGGCAAATAAATGTGTTAACAGCCCCTGCCCTGGGCAGCTTACAACTGCTGCAGGAAATGTCTTACCCATACAAAGCCACGCATTATTAAGTAAGTTAGCAAGTAACTTTTTAGGAGTCCAGAGACGGTGTGGGATGTTTGAAAGCATTTAAGGAGGAGGTAAACCTTTGTGCCGATGATCAACGTATACTTGGATGGGGGAAGGGGGTGATCCTGGTCAGACGTGAAGTTAAGAAGTAGCATCAAACATCCTAGCTCTCGGAGACGGGAGAGAAGGACATGGAACTAAGAGACGGTGAAGGAGAAGGGGCGATCCGGGATGCAGAGCCTTGAGAACAAAAGTTCCTATATGCTTTCAACTATTTGATCAGAGGAAACTCCTCTTTACCTCCTCTTCTCAACTGGCAGACCATTCTGGTACTGGGCAGTGTAAGATGAATCACAGGGACGGAGAATGGGAACGGAGAGGTGCCTCAGGTGTCAAGTGGGGACAGGAGTCCAAACCAGTACTGACACGCAATAGCGAGTGCTCTGTGGGAGCACACGGGCAACTGGTTCCAGGGCCTTCAAGCACAAGCACCCCGTGTGCGACCTCACTCACTCCTCAGAAGTGCCTCTGAGGACAAAGTCATGATGCCCAGTTTCCAGATGAGAAAAGAGAAACAGAGAGTTTTAGCCACTTGCTCATGGATACAGTTAAAAAATTCAAACTAAATGACCTGTGCATGATTTTGATTGATGCTTGAGGGAAACCAGAAGAAAACATGAAAGCAAAGCTGTTTCAAAGAAAGAAAAAAGCCTTATTAACTGGATTTGCTAAGTTACCTTGGGATACCAGATAAAGCAAAGTGACTTGAGTCAATACCGTCAGCATCCTAGGCAGAAAATGGCAGGACAGGAAAGCTTGGAGCAGCGCTGTTTCAAGAGGGTACTGGGGTTTACACTGTAACCCCCCCCTCAACTCTGCAGCCGATGCACCATGGCTTAACCCCAAATCTCCAAATCTCCCCCAAATCTCCGATCTGACATTGGCTACGAACCTCAATCCAACAAAACTTACCCTGTTGGTTCCGGAGTTTTACCTACAAACCTGAATCTACTGGGCTGTGTCTCCGGTACCTTATCTACCTGGTTCTGAGCTCTGTGACGCTCTTCAGGTTCACACTCACATTCCTGTCTCCCTGCCCTTTGCCCCACATGGAAATGTAAACCTAATTACTGACTGTCCCCTTTGTCCCACACTGTAACGGGTCTGGGCTCTGTAAGCACTCTCTGATATTCTGACCACCTCTCCCGTCAGCATTTCATTAGAATACCCTCAAGACCCTTTGAAAATGACTCAAAGTAAGTTACAGAAGTATAAATGAAGGACTGAAACTGAAGACATTCTGCTTCCTTTGAAAACACTAGAATCTATTTCCCGGGTGCTGTGGGATATTTTAACCAACCTGCACCACATTTCACACTAAGCTTTTAACTGTACTACCTAACACCACAATTATTTGGGGAGGGGCACACTGCTAACTACTCACTTATATAATAAGTGAAAAATGCCACAGTAAGCAGATCATCTTCATTAATGACAACGCTTGGCACAGAGAGCCATTTCCACTGCTTATTAAGTTTCTTTTGCTAGATTTCTAGCTAGTGGATTATTTGAACTGGTCCATATAAAGTTATGTTCTTTGAACCTTTCAAAATTTATCCTGTTCAATTTATTATACTTCTTGAGAGTTTTAGTCTTATGTTCAAGCTCTAAAGCCTAACTTACATAATGGGAACAGTTACCAACAAAAATGAAATTTTAATACTGTACTAAAACTTTTACATGAGAATCTCGAAATGGCCCCAAAGCATGGTACATATGTCAGTGTTAAATACACTAAAATCACAAGCATTTAGAGAAAGGAATATGATCATTTCATAACAAGCTCTAGATTATCTACTCACTTATTAATTGAAAAGACATCACAGACTCTTTTAAGTCTTCAACTAAATGACTCCACAGATGATCTGTCTCATTTCAGATTTAAAATAGTATAATCTAGGGGCGCCTGGGTGGCTCAGTCGGTTAAGCATCCGACTTTGGCTCAGGTCATGATATCGTGGTTCGTGGGTTTGAGCCCCGCATCGGACTCTGTGAAGACAGCCAGCTCATAGCCTGGAGCCTGTTTCAGATTCTGTCTCTTCCTCTCCTCTGACCCTCCCCTGCTCATGCTGTCTATCTCTCTCAGAAATAAATAAAACATTAAAATAAATAAATATATTAAATAAAATAGTAAAATCTAAATACAAAAAACTGGTCTGGTTAGGGCACCTGGGTGGCTCAGTTGGTTAAATATCCAACTTCAGCTTAGGTCATGATCTTACAGTTTGTGAGTCTGAGTTCCACATCAGGCTCTGTGCTGACAGCTCAGAGCCTGGAGTCTGCTTCAGATTCTGTGTCTCCCCCTCTCTCTTTCCCTACCTTGCTCATGCCCACTCTCTGTCAAAAGTAAACATTAAAAAAATAATAACAAAGATAGAAAACTGGAATTCAGGAGGATTTTATCTTTTAGTATTTAATTTTTTCCCTTTTCAAGGTACAGCAGATTATGAAAACCTCTGCTTCTACCATCCTAAGGGAAGCTCCAAGGGTGCAGGATCTTATTTCCTAGCATTCAGCTTCTACAACAATACTTGCCATGAACGAGTGTCTAACAAAATTCTCTAACAGTCCACAATGAGAATCAAACAGACTTTAGGCTTGACTTATAGGGTTTTTAATAATTAAATTTGAAATCCCAGTAATCTGGCTATCTCTTAATCATCAGATAGGAACAAAGATGTTACATGAATTATGACAACAATTTTCCCATTTTATACAGCCCTAGTTAAAGGAGCCGGCGGGGGGGGGCAGGTAAAAAAAAAAGTGATTTAAAACCTAATTCATCACTTTAACAAGCTTCAATGAAAATGACTCAGACAATCTGTCCTCAATAGTGATATACTTCATATTAATCCTGTTCAAAATCAGTACTGAAAATGAAATTATCAAAATTAAAAGATTTTGATAATTAAAATTGGGGCTTTTTTAAAGTCTTCTTTCAAAATTTCTAAAACTGACTATTTACATGCTAAATCTAAACTGAGATTTGCAGTTAATTTTCTCTCCCTAAACAGAGAAATCCTTGGTGTGTGTATGTGTAAACTCTAACAACACAGTAACTCAGACTGGGAGCCTCCGAGGGCAGAGTCAAGTGCTCATACAGCCCGCGGACCCCGAGTATCAGGTCATACTAATCCTTCTGCGACAAATGCACGGTCAGTCAGTCACCTACCTGTGTAAGTATAGTGGTGGTTCCGTCCGTGGCTTCCACCGTGAGGTTATAGTTTGATTTTTGTTCTGCATCAAGAGGTGTGGCAACAATGACGGTTCCGGTGCCCTTGTCCACATCAAAGTGACTGTCATAGTTGCCACCTAGGTTAAATTAGGACACACGGAAAAGTAAAAACAGGTCACAGGATGACAATCTGTCATTTATTTTGTGGCTTTCTACTTCTGAATGGCGGGGGGCAGAGGGGGAGGAACACTTCTGATACTGATCAAGGTGATTCCCAGGAGTTTTCATTTTGAAAGACAAGAAGAGAAAGGCCAATTAGAAAGACGATGCTTACTAATGCAAAGGTAAGCCCTAATTGTCAAGGAAGCTAATAACTGAGAGGAAAGCAAGGAAGCAACTCTGAAAACAGAAAAACATTGCGCATACTGCCAATGAATTACTTTCGATTTTTTCAGGGGTTCTGAACAGGTCTTTAATTTATATACCTCAGTAGCTATATGAAGCATCACTTACTAACCAAAATTGGCTATTTAATTACTCAAAAAAAAAACTGTGACACCTGGGCACTGCCCTAATAAATTAACTATTCAAAACAAATTTGACTCTGAAAAAAATAATGGCAGTTAACATCAATTAGCCCTGGCTCTTATATACTTGAGAAGAAACTTTTCCTGTTGTTGCCAAGGACGAAGCTTAACGAAGTAGAAGTTTCTGTGCTACTCACGTTATCCAAATGCATTCCCAATTATATCCCAGATAAAACTCTTTTCAAATCCATTGACTTGAAATACTTTTATCGATGAAGTGAAATGGAATGAACATAAAAGCTTAATGTCATGATGATGTTCTATTACAAATCTCACCAGAAAGCAAAACGAACCACACAAAACCCCACAATCTTCAGTTAAACCTAAAACGCAGGATGGTCTGGAGATGTAGGAGACGTCAGCACGTTTGCAACTGGAGGGGTGGGACCATGCACACACCATGAAAACAAAGGGCAATAAGACAGTCATTGGAAATAAAAAAAAAGTTCCCAAAACTGATGCTTTTATCTTAGATCTCATAATCTGGGGCAAATTATGTGATCTCAGCAGATACCTTCTGCTGTACAGTTCAGGTCACAAGTCATCTGCAAGATGTGAAACACTTCTCTAGCAAGGGTGTCTCCTGGCACAGCCAAAAAGGAACAAGCAAGCGTGGAAGGCAAGCACAGAACAAGGAAGAACAGTCAATCAAACTTGTTCCCAACGCAGTCAGTGTCACACGGAGAAGTTACACACGGCACAACTGTAGACTGCTCGTCTGGAAACATGACAGTAATTAACAGAGGGCACACAAACCACTCTGACTGTAGTTAATCATAAAATTAATTTTTTTCTTTTAAACTAAAGTAACGGCTGGGGCGCCTGGGTGGCTGAGTCGCTTAAGTGTCAGGCTCTCTTGGTTTCAGCTCAGGTCATGATCTCACAGTTCGGAAGTTCGAGCCCCGTGTCGGGCTCTGCACTGATGGTGTGGGGCCTGCTTGGGATTCTCTCCCTCTCTCTGCGGGCTCTTTCTCAGAATCAATCAATAAATTTTAAAAAAATAATAAAAATAAGGTAATGGTTTCATAGGTGTTGACGACACCAACAATTTCATACAATGACCGAAACTGGGACAACAGCTTAACTGTCTGGTGTGGAAAATGAAAGAAGTGAAGCCTTTGCCACCTGCACCCTGTGGGCCTGGGAGCCTCCACCCCATCTGCTTCAACCTGCTGGGACAGCATGTGGGTATGGAGGGCGGCGAAGGGACAGAGAGGGAAAAAGGAACATAAAGGTCCAAATGGAGATGAGTCGCAATACATACTTTTGCTATGAAGTATCTTTATAATTAATGTAATGTGAAGAAATAGAATTTAAAAAACTTAAGATGTCAAAGTTTAATGTGAATTTTTTTTTAAGTATGTTCAAATAAGGTAATATGTTTTACATCTAAACTAAATG
>NW_027531987.1:238391-256488 GCF_008692635.1 Crocuta crocuta
CCCCCCCCCCCCCCCAAAAAAAAGATAAAACTGACTTAGGCATGTCATTTTTATTACAGGGTCATTTAATCTAGTGAACACTGCTTCTCACATTCCCAAAAAGTGGTAAATCAAACTTAAAAAGGCCATAGTTGGCACCACCATTTTTAAGTTATACAAATAAAATTTGTAAGCTTATTCCCTATAAAATACTGACATGAGACAGTCACACAGGCAGTTATTTTAAGCATTCAAACCATATTCACTAAAAATAGCAATGTGCCGTATGTTATGTATCAAGAAGGAAAATTTGCTTTTGAACCAAAAACATTCAAATTTCTAACTCTTGGATGGATTTTTGAAAACCTTATTTTTCTATTAGTGATGCACGGCACCTATTTTAAACAAGTTGAATACATGCTGGATATTACAACACATTTGCAATCAAAATACTTCAATTTAAGACAAATTCCCCACTTCTAGGTCTTGCTCCCAATTTTAAACCCTGAAATGGGACAAAAAAAATCAGAAGGAGACAGGTTCTCAAAGACAGAAATCAAAGACAAGACAGGTTCTCCTCAATGTAACTTACACACGGACAACGAAAACTTGGAGCAATACTTACCAATGATATCAAACCAAAGAGGTGTGCCAGGAGGCTCCACAGATATCACTCCGATCATGTGAGCGACCGGGTCACTTTCCATGACCGTAAAGGTAAAAAACGGTTCTTCAAATGAAATGGGCTCCAGGGATGGTTTGGGTTTGGAAATCCATTCAATGTGGAGCCGCGTGGTTGATGACTTTTGGGGGCGACCATTATCAACTGCCTTAATCTATAAAATGTACGTAGAGGGGATAAAAGAAGCAAATTGGAAGTTACATCCATCACTGAAGCACAGATCAGTTTGGTCTTCGACTAAGCCAATTTCAAACAGTATGTGTATTTGTGTATTCCCCACGTTTAAGGTTTGATTAGAAAGAGCAACCTCTTAGGGTGCCTGGGTGGCTCAGTTGGTTAAGCATCTGACTTTGGCTCAGGTCATGATCTCACGGTTCGTGGGTTTGAGCCCCGTGTCGGGCTCTGTGCTGACAGCTCAGAGCCTGGAGCCTGCTTTGGATTCTGTGTCTCCCTCTCTCTCTGCCCCTCCCCTGCTCACACTCTGTCTCTCTCTCAAAAATAAACAAACATTAAAAAATTAAAAAAAAAAAAAAAAGCAGCCTCTTCACGCCACACTCAACGTAAGTAATAACTGGAGTGACAGCTGAAAAGGACAACCTGTTACATTTCCCAAAGTTAGGTCACAAACACTGAGGCTACTTATTGAAGAAAGAAGAAGTTATAAGAGAAGTGACAGAGACCGGATTAATGGTCAAAGTGTGTAAGAAACTCAAAGACTAGATCTTAACTCACTGAAAGAATATCATATTCTCTGGCTCCAGAGAACTTCTTGGATGAAACCACTCCAGTTTTCGGCTCAATAAAAAATTTGCCATGCTCGTTTCCGTCTTCGATGCTGTAAGAGATTTCTGCATTGGGACCTTCATCTTTGTCCGTAGCGATAACTCGGTAGATGGGCTCGCGCTTGGCGTTTCGTTCTCGTTCTGGTCTCTCCCGCTCTGGGAGTCTGACTTTGTAGAACTTTTGTAGGAACTGAGGTTTGTTGTCGTTTTCATCAAGGATTTTCACAATTACTCTTGCAATGGTGGATTTGGGGGGGCTACCGTTGTCTGTCACGGTTACCTGTGTGGGGAAGGGAGCAGGTCAGGAGAGGTTTTTAAAAACAGAACTATATACAAAGTGACCACCTTCCTCCTAATTAAGGATAACCCGCAGGTGCACAAACCGCTACATCTCACCCAGTTCTATGACACATACCATCTCCTTTCCTGACAACAAGAGGCGAGGCGACACGTCCCATTCAGACAGGGACCCGCGGAGCGAGGCGCGGGCTGAGGAGGAGGCGGCGCGAGCCCCGGCTCTCCCCTCGCCACGGGGCCTCTCCCTGCGCGGCCGCAGCTGTAACGCGAACGTCGCCAAAATGGCGAACTATCAAGAATGTCTTCTTTTGAAGCCAAGGAAGAGCTACAGGAAGATTCTGCTTTTCAATAGAGCCCTCTGAGGAATAACATACACTCTATACCCTTAAAAATCACATCTCCACATACTGCATGAAAAACTTTCCGTTTTGAGCTAAATCACCAACTTAAAATATGTGCAAAGTCACGCGCCTTTTCATTCTAGCTGTCACCCTTTTGTTCTGTCTGGTTCTGTTCTTGCACAGGAGTCTTCCACGTTTAGCAGGGCAGACATAAAAATTGTCATTCCAGACCCACTTATTATTAAGATTTTCAGTGAAAGAAATGTAAAGTAACTGTCATTCTAATTATTCATGTATTCAGTTTAGGAATAAAAAGCTGAGGTCCTGATAACTGCACTGGTGAATGGTTACATATGCATAATTTCACCCCTAAATCCAATGCCCGTTTTTATTTTGGTGTGTACGTTAAAAGCAATGACCCTAAGAATAGCTCTTCTCCTCTCACCACATCCTCCAAAATTAATGACTGAAATACTAAAAATAGTCAAGTATACTGAAGGTTTTTGTGGGACTAATTTTTTTAAAGCTTTGTGAGTATAAATCTGTTGTTTATAAAAGTGTGACTATATCCTAATAGTACCCGTCAAGGCTATTTAAGTAAAGTAGTTGCTTCTCTGTAAGTACATGATTGGGGAGCCTGGGTGGCTCAGTCAGTTAAGCATCTGACTCTTGCTTTTGGCTCAGGTCACGATCTCGTGGGTTCATGAGTTCAAGCCTAAGTCTGTACTGCCAGTGCAGAGCCTACTAGGGATTCTCTCCCTCCCTCTCCCTCTTTCTGCCCTTCCCCCCACCCAAAATAAAGAAGCTTAGAAAGAAAAAAAATTTTTTCAAATAAAGTGCATGATTTACCTGCCCATACTCAAAATAAAAACAAAATTTTCAATTACTATTTCATTTTAACCTCTCAAAACATTTCCTTTGCACCAGTTTTCATATAATCTTTAGGAAAAAGAAAGAAAATTAAAAAGAAATATAAGCAAGCGCTATGTTTTATAGTAATCCTCACCAACACATTTTTAAGTTTGGGTTCAATAACACAGCTTTTTTTTTTTTTAATGTTTTATTTATTTCTGAGAGAGAGACAGCGTGAGCAGGGGAGAGTCAGAGAAAGAGGGAGACAGAATCCGAAGCAGGTTCCAGGCTCTGAGCTAGCTGTCAGCACAGAGCCGGAAGAGGGGCTCGAACCCACAAACCGCAAGATCATGACCTGAGTTGAAGTCGGCTGCCCAACGGACTGAGCCACCCAGGCGCCCCTCAATAACACAGCTTTTAGCATGGAACTGTTGAAAAACTCTTCAAGACAGGCAAATCAACACCGGTGTCGGCCCTGGAATATGCCACCGAAAAGGACTACAAAAGACAGACAAGGTATGTAAACAAACCGCTATGCAGTCTTATTTCCCACCGATGTCTTGGTATCATCTTCAGAGTCCTAAGTATCTTACACTTGCTCCCATCCAGCCTGGACGTTTACCACGAATGGGCCGCACTGGAGTGAGGCGCACAGCGAGCAGGTGTCCCGTGCGGCTCTAGCCGGGGCGCGGGCCGGATGAGATGCCCATGCCGGGGACCTGCCACTCCAGTTTGCCACCAGTTCCTTTTCTCGGGAACCATATTCTCCCTTCTGTCCATCACTGTAGTGACTGAATGAAAATTCCAAGCTCTGCTCTACCGAAAGGAAACAGAACTCAAGGGGGCTGTATGACCTACACGTGGACACAGCACGTGAAGAAATTACTAACTGTAATGGCAGCTGTGAAACCGCGCTTTCTACACAGGATAGTCATGCGCACACACTGCAGAGCTAGAAAAGCTACCTATTTTACGGGCAATTAGAAGATCAGACCAAGGGGGCACCTGGGTGGCTCAGCTGGATGAGCGTCTGACGTCAGCTCGGGTCATGATCTCTCGGTTGTCCAGTTCGAGTTCCACTTCGGGCTCTGTGCGGACAGTGCAGAGCCCCCTTCAGATCCTCTGCCCCCTCTCTCTCTCCCTCCCCTGCTCATGCTCTCTCTCAAATGGAAGGAAGGAAGGAAGGGAGGGAGGGAGGGAAGGAAGGAAGGAAGGAAGGAAGGGAAGGAAGGAAGGAAAGGAAAGGAAGGAAGGAAGGAAGGAAGGAAGGGAAGGAAGGAAGAAAATCAGACCAAGGATGAAATGAGATTAAGCAGGCAGCATTATGAACAGCAATAATGTAAAAAGAGAGAGAGCTAAATATTAATAAAAATGATAATAACAAAGCATAGCTTAGAATTTTCTGAAGAACCCGCACGGGCAGAATGGAAGATCTGTGCAGATAACTCAACAAGCACTTGGTCTTTTCCAGGTCTGGCTCCAATGATCAACACTGGCATGTAACATGTGACAGAGGGGTGTCTGCAGAGGTTCCTCATCTGCTCGGCTCTGCTTCCCTCCCTAAGGGCGGTCTCTTCTCAGCCTCCTGCTGGCCTGCAGGCCACGGCTCCCAGCAATCGGATCCGGCCCGCTGTCCACAGGCCACTGTCCCCACTGCCTCCACAGACCCCTATCCCTGTGCCTACTGGGTGCTGACCATCCACCAGCAAACCAGTCAAGGACAAGCTGTGTTTCTTCTTTCAGGGACTAGAAGGCATTTTAAGTCAGCTGTGAGCACGAGAAGCCTATCAGAAAAGACGTCAGGCTTCAGTCTCTCATTTTAGAAATGTTTAAAAAGCACACGCTTCCGGGGCACCTAAGTGGCTCAGTCAATTTGGCGTCCAACTCTTGATTTCAGCTCTGGTCATGACAGCGGGGTTTGGGAGTCTGAGGCCTACACTGGGCTCCATGCTGACAATACAAAGCCTGCTTGGGATTCTCTCTCTCTCTGCCCCTTTCCTGCGCTCTCTCCCTCTCTCTCAAAATAAATCAACAAAATTCAAAATTATTTTTAAAAACAAAACACAAGCTTTCTTCAATTCAGTTTACAGTGGAAAAACAAGGCAATTATTTAAGAACAATGATAACAAAACCTGAAAACTAGCTACAGTTGAAGTAGATCTATTATCATAAAACATCCTGAAAACAATACTAAGGAAAAAGATGTAGAAGGCATACAGAAATACATTGTATGTTAATGAAAAGGAAATTTCAATAATTTCATTTTCATCGGTTTGTTCTGTGCGTGTTGTGCATGTATAAAGCACAAAAATGTGAGTGGTCCTGTATTTTGGAAACAGAAAGGGATTTAAAGGGGCATGAAATACACGCCAAAGTGTTTCTTTCCCTTTTATTGTCCTTTTTAATTATGACCAGGAGGCAATATAACAAAATAGCAACAATTAAGAAGACTAGTTAATGTGACCACATTCTTTCCCGTGATATTCATAATTACAGTATTTTTAAAATAATTAAAATAAAGAAATGCTTACTTCTAATATATGTTCATCCTGCTGCTCTCGGTCCAGTTTCCTTGATGTTGTTGTGATAAGACCTATAAAGTGGTAACAATTCATTAATCATAACAGATAAAGTCAATTACCAAATACTGTTATGGAAACCACAGTGTGTGCAAAAGTCTGAGCAAATCTCAGATCCTAAAGGGAAAAAAAAGTGATTAATCCAGGTCCAATCATTTTATTTACAGCCAACAGACTTCACACGGTCTCATTTTAATGGCTCTTAAACACAGGAGATAAAGGACAGAAGGATGAAAAAGTGGCAAAACTCCAATCAGTCACCTTCTTTATGCGGCCAGTGGTTTGAATACACATTTTTGTCAGGAGAGTTTTTAAAAAGTTAAGGTGAAGTTACCCAGCATTTCAAACCCCTCCAACTTCTGCAGAGATGATGAAGTATGAAGCGACAGAAAAGATCTGCTGTAACTGTATTAAAAAGGACCACTGGAATATCTTTCGCTGACTATGATTTATTACCTCCCCATCATTTACCCTTGTAAGTGAAGACTGGTTATAAAAGTAATGTGACTTTCCAGGAAATAGTGCTCAGCTATCAACTAATCTCCAATGGAAGAAAAAAAAAATAAATGATCCTCAAAGAAAAGCCATATTCTTCATTTCTTTGATTTTTCTATCAAACTAGAAAATCTGTAGTTTCAATCTCTCTCTAGAACTTTAATAACAGTCGGTTAAAGTGTCCACATAGGTTGGATCCTGGAAGACCGTGAAAACTGATTAAATACTTTCTATACTTCACAAAATACAAACAAAATCCCCCCAACCACTGAGATATCCTCCACTGCTGTGCCGATAACGGCCAGGGGTGGACAGAGGGGATCTGACATCAGATCAGAGGCTCAGGTGAAACCTTCTGAGCCTAGAAAACCGCCAGCAACAACCTTTCTTGCCCAGCGTTTTGTGGTTTTTCCACAGGAAAATACTTCAAAAATAATGTATATTTAAGAAGAGACTTTATCACTATAATTGATTTTCCCCTATTATCCTAAGTAATTTCACACAACTACCAATTAAAGGCTATTCAAAACGATTCTCTAAATTTGTAAATGAAAGGCTCGTGCTTTCATTTAATGTGAAGGATTTTTTATCCCTAAAATAGTGACTAAGGATCTCAATCAACATTATCTTCTCCACGATTCAGTGAAGCAATGCACTCTTGCTAATAAAAACAACAAAAGACTATATTATAAACTAGAATCTGGGTTTTTTCCCAAACCTAACTTAGAGATTAAAAGAGGTTCAAGGAAAATGCACGGCAACTGCTTAATGGTGTAAAAACGTTGCTTCTTGTGGCATAGGTCTGATTTTCTTTCGTCAAAAAACCTTTTTAAATTAAGCCCTCTTTTTTTCCTATCAAATGTTTACCACTTTCTGACTGTGGTTTTAAGTAGTTCAAGAATGACAGAAAATCACTGTGATTAGCCCCATCTTACTGTCCTAAGGTGTCCATCGAAAAGTTGTCACCAATGGCAACGGCCTGGCATGTTCTCAGCAAAACAGGGCCCCGCTTCTGTAGAGCATCATCACTTGTTGCGAGAATGCCCGTTAGCAAGTAAGTTTCTACAGCCAATAAACAAATGTCTATTAGCAAATACAATTCCCCACTTACAGCACAAGGACATGCCCACATCTATGTGACAAACTCAACACAGAGACAACAAGAAGCAAACCTAGGTTGATTATTCGCACTCTCCATATGCTTCAGATTAATTCTCTCCTGTTAACTCAAATGGAACATTAATTTCGTTTGAATGCAATGAATTCTAATGCCCCTTCTTACGCATTTTTTTTTAGCCTAGTTACTGCTATCCACTCTTCCCTCTCAGCTTACACATCACTTCTGAGGCCTGACGTGACAGGTGTGCGCGGGGTCCTGTGGCCGGGCCCCACGCTCCCACGTTTGCTGTATCGCATCATCACCCCACCGCCGTCACTATCCAACCTCCTCTCGTTGCCTGCAGAGCCTGTGAGGACAGACCCTCTGCCTTCCTTATGCTGCTACACCTCTATTACCCTAAAAAAAATACTTAAGTGTGTGAACGCATCAATTCCTTAAAACCATGAAAGAGCAGCGTTAAAACTGTATTTGAGTGAGAGAGACACCTAAACTACACTAAACTTGGAATGTGTATGCATTTGTGAGCACATGAGCTAATATACGAACTCATACATGAGCTGAGAGAAAGTGATGCAACAGTGATGTATTACAGGCAGGACGTGCCAGGCACCGTGACAGGCGGTCCAGGGGACGGTGGCGTCCAGCAGGCAGGGAGAGGCACGCACGCAGGGGGCCGGTCCGCGGCCCACGGGTTCGGGTTATACCACGAGCAGCGGAGCGTGTGAGGAATAAAGGGAACGGCGGGCCAGTCGTATGAAAGCAGGGTCCCGCCACGTTCGGGAAAGCCACGAAGGAGCCGAGGAAGCGGTCCGCTGAAAGGGAACCATGAGTCCCAGGAACTGGGGGCAGAGAATGTTAAGGGGGAAGTCCCTCCTCCAAGTTCATCAGAGACGCTTAGCCGAGGGGCTGGGAGGAGAGCCAGTAGGGCAGGCAGGAGACCGGGGCAGGTACTGCTTCATGAACAGGACACTGCGGAGCAGCTACCACAGAGCCAGGTGGGGAGGCGCGCAGAGCACGAGGGCAGATGGAGGTCCGGACCCGAGATGACCAATACAGCAGCCACAGGCCGCGCGTGGCAACGGAAATTTGAATTGCACGTGCGACAGCTTATGAGCGCGGAACATACTTCAGTCTGACAAGACGACCTTTCTTTCTAGACTCACACCGCTCCTACCCAAAGAAATCCTACCAGAAGGGCCCCGGTGCTCTCTTCTGCCGAATGGCACCCCCAGCGGGAGGCTGTGCCAGGGCTTCTGGGAGCGCTGGGGTGGCAAGGGGGCCCTGGCCCTCAGAGAAGGGGGAAATTAATGCTTCCTGTGGAACTTGCACACAAAATGAACCCTGGTGAGAAGACAAAATTTCCTAACAACGCAGGAAAATCCTAGAAAAACCGTGGATGGTCCCTGGAGGAACCCTTGGGCTTGCAGCAGCCACCTGCACGGGGAGCTACCCCAGGGAGCCACGTTCAAGCTGCCCCAGTTCAGCCGTGCAATTCATCACTCACTTCACACCCATTTATTTCCACTGCAATTCTGTGCATCTCGATGCTGCTAATCCTTCTGCCGGGCCTACGTGACAAGCACCTATTTCAAAAGATGAATCTGAAGTGTACCTTTCCTATATACCCAGCACATGTTATTAACCCTGAAGGCATGAAGTATCCTAATAAGGAGATCCATTTCTTTCATTTTAAATATCTGTGTTCATCTGTAATGTTTATCACTAAATCCCAGTAGAACCTGTACTGATAGAAACAGCATGATACTTCCAATTAGAGAGAAACTTTCAACATTATCAAACCGGCTGTCTGGGCCATAGAAAAGTCAAACTGTCCTGGGGCCACCAGTGTGTTATGATCGGGGCCAGGGCTACAGTTCAGAGTGTTTAGGGATTCTTTTCTTCCCCATCACCCCACACTGCATCATTTACTGCACTTTGGGATGTAAGTCACTCTGACTGTGACTTACATAAAATCTGAGGGAACACACACACAATCCACAATAGTTAATCATTATTCATTTAGTAGGTCAAAAAAAGCAAGTGAGAAAAAAGAAAAGTGGACAAAAGCATAAAAATGTATATGCAAGCGTTGCCTTTTGTACCTTTTCTGTGGAGCACTATTAAATTAAAAATAGAAATACAAAAACAGAAAGTTTCTTTACTTGGCCTACGAAAACATCTCATTGTGCAGACCAATACTATTATAAATATATAAGTGAACTGAGACAGCAAAAACACTATATTCTCACCAAGTCACAGTTGCCAGTTTACCCCATAAATCTATGTGAAACTAAGAAGCCGAACTTTCCTGTTAGATGATTATTAAAAAACAAAACAAAAACTATTCATAGTGTTCCAATGTCACTTTAGCATTTACAGAAGAGAATCCATTTTAGAAGAAAATCAGATTAAGTAAAATGCTTCAATATAGAATTTTACTGACATTTCTTATAAATCAATACCAAAATCCATCTCCAAACTTCTCCAAGTTTGAGAGATCAAATGGACATCACGAAAGCAGGGCAGCATATAAAGATGAACATCAAAGAATTCGCCGGTGAAGGTAAGATGAAACGGTCCGCAAAGCTGGAGCTATATTTAGGTATTCATTCAACTACTCTGGGGGTGCACTAAGAATGCAGAGATGACTAACAGGCTTGTTTTCAAGAAACAAGGGTGAAAGAAGGCGAAGGCTACGTTCAGGCAGCAGCAATACAAGAGTGAGCCTAGAGTCAGAGGGTGCGGACAGGGCCCGGGGAGAAAGCAAGGGCTCCGGCTGAGGTTTCTGTATTCCAAGGAAGCTTTAACCTGGTGGGACGATGAGACACACGTAGTCTAGCCATCTCCGTTGTCCCGGGAGACCACCAGCCCACCGCCCAACGCGCAAGCGAGGCCAGCCAGTACCAACGGGCCTCAGAGCGAAGCAGCGGAGGGACCGAATCTGCATGAAAGACGGGCCAGGCCTGAAGAAGACCAGACGTGCCCAGCAGAATCCTATACTAAATTATGGGGGTGGCTGCTTCAAGCCACTAAATTCTGCGATGGTTTGCTCCACAGCAAGAGTGAAATAATGCATCATATGATCTCACCTCTAATTGTTATCTGACTTACTACATGCCAAGGTACTGTGCTAGGAGCTTTACATAAAATTCCTCACTTAATCCAGACGTATGCAAGTGGCGGTGTCTATACCATCATACATACATTACCACTGTTACAGGCTCAGAGCGATTAAACTGCTTACTCAAGGTCATTCAGCAAGATGGTGATATGGGAGTTCGATATACCCAGATCAGAGTCTGAAGTCCACAATAAAAATGAGAGAACCCAGCAAGGGACTGAAAGATTAGGTTCTATAAAAAATGGTTTCAAACATCAGTGCTGTGGATTTAACTAGATGGCAGCCAGAAATGGAGGGGGGAGAAATTTCTGAATAGGATTAACAGTCAACCACAGTGAGAGAGCAAACCTTTGTGATCAGTAAGAGTTTTTAAAAAACCAAAACTGTTGGGGCGCCTGGGTGGCTTAGTCGGTTAAGCGTCCGACTTTCGCTTAGGTCATGATCTTGCGGTTGGTGGGTTCGAGCCCCGTGTCGGGCTCTGTGCTGACTGCCAGCTCAGAGCCTGGAGCCTGTTTCAGAGTCTGTGCCTCCCTCCCTCTCTCTGACCCTCCCTGCTCACGCTGTCTCTCTCTCTCTCCTAGAAATAAATAAAACAATTAAAAAAAAACAACACCAAAACTGTTAAAAAGAATAAAGGGGGGGTACCAAAGAAGGGGGAAAAACTCTACCCACCTAATTCACATTTCCTATTACTCTGATTATTTTTCTCTAACCCCTGCAACTACTTTGGCTTGTATACTTTTGCTCATTTTATAAAAATGCATAAACTACAACAACACGTGTTCTAGAAAAGCAGGTGTCGAAGAGAACTTCCTGTGATGGGCGAGTCCTTCAGTCCGCACTGTCCAGTATGGTGGCGCCCAGCTATGTGGCCACTATGCATTGGAAACATGGCTAGTGTGACTGCAGAGCTGAATTTTTTAAGCTAATTTAAATGATTTAAATTTGAATAGTCACGAGTCATCTCTGCTTTTTTAGGGCACCTCCAATTTTCAAATTATCCATGTCAAAACCAAAAACTGTGACACCTTCAACAGTCAAAATCTTTTTCTGTGGTTAGGATTTGAGACAGTAATTCAAGGGCAAACATATATTTGCTATCAAAATTCAAATTCTGTAAAGATCTGCCTTAAGCCAAAGGAGTGACAAAAGGAAAACTTTCCAAGACCTTGACACGCTGACACTGCTCCACGTTCCCTTCCCAGCATCCCTTCTCACTGGTCTCCTTCCTCACTGGGTTCAGCTGACGATGAAGAAACCTGGTTGGTGGTTGTGAGTCTTCAACTTCACCTAAACACCTAAACATCAGGAGTCTCTGTGGTGAGGGGCGCCTGGGTGGTTCAGTCGGTTTAGTGTCTGACTTCAGCTCACATCACAATCTCACGGTTCGTGGGTTTGAGCCACACATCGGTCTCTGTGCTGACAGCTCAGAGCCTGGAGCCTGCTTTCAATTCTTCATCTCCCTCTCTCTACCCTTCCCCCACTCATGCTCTGTGTCCCTCTTTCTCTCTAAAAAATAAATATTAAAAAAATTTAAAGATTCATTGTTTGAAGACTTCTGGGGGAAAAAAATCAATATTCTTTCAATTTATACTTTTTGCTTCTCATAATCTCTAAGAACATTAATCAATGAAATGTATGTTCATAAGCAGTGACGATGTTGTCATAAGGTTAACTAACTCTGTCACCCATTTGTTCAGTCTGTATTATGTCATTCAACCTGGTTTCTCTTTATGTCTTCCCCAATGTGTCACTTTGAAACATACATATAAAAACCCTAGGACAAGGCCTAGGTCCTCAAAGCCATACAATTCATTTAAGGAAATAGCCCTTAGATCCAAAAGGTACAAACAAGTACTACACTATGATCTCATAGCTTGCTTTTTAGGCAACACTAATTGTGTGCTTCCCAGGACCCACCTCTGGGCTAAGCCTCTTACATAGGTCATTCTCAATGAATTAATTCACAGCAACCCATGAGGGAGCTACTAACAGAGTATCTTAAGGTATCTGAGGCTTCTGAGAGCTAAAGTCACAAGACTAGTAAGGGGCAAAGCGGAGATTTGACCCTAAGTCCATTTGATCCCAGAGACCAAACTCTCGGCTCACACAAATAACTCTGTGTAGATCATAATTACTTAATATGTAGAATGATCACACCGCACAACCGTTCGGTGAGCACGTACGAGTTTCTCACATTACTCCAGGAGGACCTCTCGCCATCCAGTCTGGCTTCCTGTGCGGGTGCCCTCGCGCTCTGTATCCCTCACACTGTTAGTAATCATGGCGCTGTGTTCAGCAGCCCTTGACTGCAGCCATGCAGTTTCGGTATGTTATTCTCAACGGTTTTCCCCACTGATTCTGCTGCAACACTTTACTATATTCTGTTCTTCACAAAGTTTAAGAACTTTTGTTGTGGCATATCAAGTATTTAGTTTAAGTCATAGGTCTTTCGGTGAGGACAGGGTGGTTTCTTCAGGAACTGTTACCACTGTGATCTGGAATTTGACTTCTACCTTCCTCCTTTCAGCCCATCCCAGGGATTGTGCGAGGGCATTCAGTGTGCTTTAAAATGAAGGACAATTACGATAGAACTGTAACACCCCAGAGAGTAGACAGTAAAACCTGACACGGCTCATGCAAGTTCTAGACAAGTACTACAAAAACTAAAAAGGTAGTATATTTATATACGGTACATTGTATGTGTTGCAGAAATGGGTCTGGAGAGCCTACGTGAAGATTCTAACTGCTCTTAAGTTACTTAACATCTTAAACATCTCCCAGATGTTTAACATACAAAAACATCTCCTAGAAGCTTCCTGACAAATCTCCAGCTACAGGCCCCAATCATTAAATCCTGTTAAGTTAAATGAAATGTAGTCTTCCCAAGATAAAAATAAACAACTATCTAAACGGCTGTATCAATTTCCATGTAGCAGCATAGTTTCCTTTTTTCTGGAAATTACCTTTGGTAGCACCAATGCATGGTGGTCCCTCCCCCAAAGATAGGTCCAACCTGAAACCTGTGTGGCTGTGACCTTATTTGAAAACTAGCCTCTTAACTTAAGCCATAATTAAGTATTTCAAGGTAAAATCACTCTGAATTTGTGGATGATCCAAAATGTGATGCGTCCTTTGAAGAGTAAAGCAGAGAGAGATGCGGAATGCACAGACGTGGGCCACAGGGCCCCGTGGAGGAGGAGATACACGCTGGAGCGCTGCTGCTACAAGCCGAGAAAGTGCCAGGAGCTGCCGGAGAGGAAGAAGCTAGGAGGGATTTTCCCGGAGAGACTTGAGGGGCACGGCCCCGCCTATACTTTCCCTTCTGCCTTCTGGCCTCCGGAACCGAAAGAGTGTGAACTTCTGTTGTCTGAAGCCACTGAGTTCGTGATAACTTGTTACAGTAGCCTGAGAAAACTAATACACCTTTTTATTCAGACATCAAATGAAAACACTGAAAATATACGAAGGGGTGAGAGGAGGAGGGGGAAGGAAAATTAGGTAAGGATGGCAAACAATTTCATAATCCAAAAAGAATCACTCATGCCGGCTGTCTATATTTTATTATTGTCTTCATTTCAAATATGACTTTATGGATATCAGTATGTCATGAGATAATTAAAAGGCAAGTGGATTAAAAGAAAGTCTTAACATCCAAAGATGGTTTGGGGTGGGAAAGTGCCAATGTTCCAAATAATTCAAATTAATTGTGTGCTTTCCCTCGAAAGGCCGGGGAAGCCGGCTCTCAGCTCTGGGGGTGGGGTGGGTCCTGAACTCTTCTGGCTGAGAATCACACATCAGCTAAGTCTTCTTTTTCTTAATTTATAAAACATGCAACCAATTGAACATCTGTTGTATCTTTAACTGTATTATTTTTCATACCTTATCCTCCAACATAGTAAAATAAAAAGTGCCTAAGCAGTCAGCCTTCAGTAACCCTATTAACAATAATTACAAATACTAGCTTAATGCCTATAAAATACAAAATCCCAATTAGAAAGCTGTTTCAACTAAAAACCAAGATAGAAAAGACTCTTCTATTCTGAATAAACCAAAATAATTTCTTACTGCTCTTTTTTCTTTTCCCTCTTTTTTTTTTTTTTTCCTCCTTGCTGATTGTTTAAGAGTTCTCTGAACAAGCACATTAGGCCTCAGGGTACCAGGAGAATAATAAGAAAAAACATCTTCAACAACCATTTACCTAGGAAAATATTCTCTGTCAGAAAAAATTTACCCGTGCTTGCTCCACATTTGCCACAAAGATCCTTTCCAGTTTAGCCAAAATGACCCCTCATTCATCTTGCATAAATTAGAGGCTAAGAAAAAAACAGCAAAATGCCTTCTACCAGGAAAAATTAACATAAACTATACAAAATAAATAAAGAAGAGAAGTCAGGAGTTAAAAACATTTTAGCAAGTTTATGGGAGGTGTATTTTAAATTTTGGGCTCCTGAATATTTTTTTTCGTTTCCATGGTAAGCTACTGAAATATAACCATTTAGTTACTACCAAAGAACTATAAGGACTTATCAAACATGGAACATAAAGGCAGCAATACAATTAGAACTTTTTAAAAAATATGTATGTATTTCGAGAGAGAGCATGTACACAAGCAGGAGAGAGGCAGAGAGAGGGAGAGAAAATCCAAACCAGATTCCACGCTGCCAGCACAGAGCCCAACACGGGGCTTGAACCCCTGAACCATGAGATCACAGCCTGAGCTGAAATCAAGAGTGGGATATTTAGCCTACTGAGCTACACAGGCACCCTCTTTAAAATTAATATTTCTTTCTTTTTCAATTTTTTTTCCTGTGATATTTATTTCTGAGAAAGAGAGAGAGAGAGTGAGAGCAGGGGAAGGGCAGAGAGAGGGGGAGGCACAGAATCTGAAGCAGACTCCAGGCTCTGAGCTGTCAGCACAGAGCCTGACACGGGGCTCAAACCCACAACGGTGAGATCATGACCCGAGCTGAAGTCAGATGCTTCACCAACCGAGCCATCCAGACGCCCCTGAAATTAGTACTTCTGAAGTATTTTAAAGCAAGGAGGGCACAGTGCCACAGGGAAGCGGGAGACCCTAAGTGCAGAATTCCATGTATCACATGATTGTCACTCAGTATTTTCCATGGGACACTCTACCTTACAGATCTGTTCCTGACCAGCTTCAATCAAATGAGAATGTTCTCAGAACAAGGCTAATTACTGCAGTTTACAAAGATCTCAGCTCAGGGACACGTGGGTGGCTCAGTCGGTGAAGCATCCGACTTGGGCTCAGGTCAAGATCTTGCAGTTCTGAAGTCTGAGCCCTGCATCAGGCTCTATGCTGACACCTTGGCGTCTGGAGCAGCTTCAGAGTCTGTGTCTCCCGCTCACTGCCCCTCCCCCGTTCGCACTCTGTCTCTCAGAAATAAACACGAAAAAAAATTTTTTTTAAAACCAACAACAAAGATTCCAGCTGAAGTCCCGAGGACCACACAGCAGGGAGACAGAAGGCAGAGAAACACAACGGGAGACAGCATTTCTCTGCCCAAGCTTGTAAGACCCCGCTTTCCAACAGGGGAACTGAAAATCCTATGAATTCCACTGTTTTAAAAATGTTCGTCGGTCAACTGTGAAATGAGCACTGAGCACCAACCACACGCTCAGCGCATCTGGTCCGAGGACGGCGCGGCAACACCGACACGGGCAGGCCAGGGAAGGCAAAAAACGCCCACCGGCAAAAGGCGGAGCAGCGCCCTCGGAGAGCCAGGCCTCCAGGCCGGGAGGGCGCCGCCACCTCAGCCCCGGCCCCAGAGCTCGGNGCCGCGCCAGAGGTGGAATTCCATCCACAGACTGGCAAGGCTGGCAAGGCGCTGGGACTCACTCAGCTCACGTTTCCAGAGTCCCGCAGAAAACCTTTATAAGATGAATCGAATGACCACTCTAAAGCCACAGGTAGTGCTGCGTAGGAATTTATACCCTCAAGCCTCCGAGGCTTCCCTTCTGGCTTTAATTCTACTTTACTAGCCGTTTCTTGTTGAAACTTCATGGCATGAAAGCTTAAGATAAACAGAAGATCAAAAGCCAAATGCAATTTATTGGGAATTGCCTTCGACATTCCTATAACCGTCGGACAGAGCAGCGGCACAGAGGGAAAGAAACCTAATCCATTTTGCCAGGTTCACATCACGCTGACTAAAAGGCAGGTAAATGGAAAATCTTAAAATGCTGGTCCTTAAAATAATTTTAACAAATGACACTCAGCAGCATGTATATATAAATAGAATGCCCCTTAATAAAACTGACCCTAAGGATTCTATATTGACGGATTTCAGGAAGCAAAGCAGATCCACTTCAACATGTGCAAAAAAGGCAAACAATAAAGCTTTTCCTTCTTTCAGACTTTAAGGATAACACATTTTACTAGGAAATTTAAAAAAAGCAGAGGAACAGGTATAAAAATCCATGATTCTTCTTTAAAATATGTACACATCTTTGAAAGAAGTCCACATAAATAAATAAACTTCCCCCNAAAATGCCATTTACTTTGAGTTAAAAAAAAAAAGTGGTCACAATGTGACAGTGGACTACAGCCAGGATGAGCACCCGGCATACCTGCAAACTTAGAGGTCACAGAATTTTAGTTCTTCACCATGGTTCATGGATCACTCCACATAAAATAACACACACACGTGCGTATACATGCATATAATTTACATGTACATAAATACCACCTAGTCTACCTGCAATCAAATAACATGTCTTATACTGAACTTAAAATAATTCTACATCAAATAGTCCATCTTGCATGTAAACAAATGGATGAAAAACAGGCCCCTAGATAAAGCTGTCCTCTACAAAGCATAAATTTTAATTTGGTACTTTTGTGTGTGAATAAGTTTACTCAGAATGAGAGAATGGGGGAAAAATGGAGGAACTGGTCAAAGATGTGATAAGTATACATACAGCCGACGCTGAGAGCTGGAATTTCAAGCTCTGAAATATTTTTAACAGGACACAGCAGGACAAAGAAAAGTGTGAAATCTCAAAACTTGGAAATATTTTATTGCCTAACGAGAAAGTTTTTTTCTCAAAGTAGAAGAGATCTCATAGTTTATCATCAACTTGCTAAACCTTATCTGAGGCTTTGGCCTTGATAACTAATATTGAACTACCATTCTTCAAGAAATAATTTTAATGACCTGAAGAAGCAAAACACAGATTCTCTTTTGTAAGCATTCACTGCTTACAGCAATAGGCAAAATTTTCTTTATTTATCTGAAGAATATCAAATAATCTACCCCCTGAGAAATGAATCAACAATTTAGTCCAACTAGTAAATACATCAACATATCAGGGACCAGAAAACTACCATCAACCTGATTTTGTATGACTTGCAAGCTAAGAATGGCTTTTACAGTCTTAAAAGACTGGATTAAAAAAATCAAATACTGTATTGTGACAAGGGAAAAGTACATGAAA
Organism: Crocuta crocuta; assembly: GCF_008692635.1. Taxonomy (NCBI): domain Eukaryota; kingdom Metazoa; phylum Chordata; class Mammalia; order Carnivora; family Hyaenidae; genus Crocuta; species Crocuta crocuta. Next base: position 256,101 of record NW_027531987.1, read on the forward strand.
CTCAAATTTCAATGGGATAAATAAAGTTTTATTGGAACACAGCCATGCTCATTCATTGCCATATTGTCTATGGCTGCTTTCGGTCTACAGTGACAGAGCGGAGTGGCTGTGACAGAGACTGTATGGCCTGCAAAGCCTAAAATATTACTACCTCGCCCTTTACAGAAAAAGCTTAATGGTCTTTGCAGTATGTGGTTAATAGAAAAGTAAGTTTAAACATCTAGTGTTATTTAGAAGCTTTGTTCTTTTTCCCTTGAAGATATTATAAAAGATTAGCCAAAAAAGTTAACAGAAGTTTCATTTAAACATCTAATGTGATTTAGAAGCTTCATGCTTTTTGGCCTGAAGATATAAAAGTTTTAAAAATGTTTATTTTTGAAAGAGAGAT